>NC_142112.1:28197703-28497703 GCF_056152115.1 Neolamprologus brichardi | reverse complement strand
GAAAATCAAATTACTGCACCATTGTAGCTGTAAATTGCTTCTTTTTACTCCTGTGACTGCTATCAGCATCTGCAATATATTTCACTACAACTGTTGAAATTAAAATTATTGTGGAACTAATGCAGCCACAAGAGTCAAATTACATTGCAATAATACCCTTTGGATGTACGCTAATTGAAGATGCAATTTTCTCTAGAAATATGAGTTGCATTGTATTGAAAAGGTTTGATCCTGCGCTGAGTGCTGAGGGACAAGTAGGCAGTCTTCAAGCTTATCAATAGTTAATGTGCTTTTGTTTTGCTCGTGATATAAAGTTCCAAATTGCTTCCACGTTTCTGAATCTAATCCAATCTATGGACTGGTAGTCATTAGTTGTAATATTTAGAGACAGCTTGGACAACATCATATGTGTTCTATAAAGTGTGAAGATAATGCATGTATTTATATATGAAACCGAATGCAGCTCTTACTGCTGATGGGGAAAAAAAACATGATCATAATCTTTCCTTACAAGTAGAAGAAACTCTAAAATGTCAAATCAATACCACTATCCAAAAGCAATTTCTAAAAGTGTGTATGTGCGCTGTGTGTACTGTTGTGTGCCCAGGTACTCCATTGACAGGAACACAGACTTGGAGCGCTTCTTTAATGTGGATGCTCTAAGTGGGGTCATCAGCACAGCCAAACCTCTGGACCGAGAAGCAAACTCGGTCCACAACCTCACCATCTTTGCCATCGAGAGCCGTAAGTTTCCTTGTGGGAAAAACTTTCACAACTACTATGTAGTCCACTATTGCTTTCTTCATCCTATAAATAGTACTTTATCAACTCTAATATCAACATTGTGAACCACATGCTGGCGCTGGATTCTGTTTAATTAGGGATGTCTTCTATTGTGTGTCCAAAAGTAAGAACCCACGAGTGACTGAGCTAGATAGCTTGTCTGCTGGTTAATCAACCAAGAAATAACTACTTTAGTTTACAGGGTTAAAAAAAAAAAACCCTTCGCTCACAGCTAGCAGGTCCTTTGTGGACTGTGAAGAGAGAAGCCCGTTGTGCATACTATCAGAGTTTAAGCCCTAAAACCGAGTCTGTCCTGCTCCTTACTGGAGGGGAGACAACATTACCTCAGAGAGCGTCACTTTTTATATACGCAGTTTCTCTTGTGAACAAGTAAGTTATCCAAGTCCTCAAAAGGGTTATATCAGCAGGATGCATTTTTCCTAAGATATACTGCAATACTGTTGCTGGCTTGCAATATACATGAAGCTTTAGATCCTTTCTGGCCTGTTATCCACTCTGTGAGCTGTCTGTGCTGTGGACAATGCAGTGTGGTGTTGTGGGGTTGTTGCGGAGCTGTCGGGGAATGTTAATTCACATACGGGAGGGTCATTCTGACCTCCATGTCTCCCTGAGCCATGGGGACGAGATGCTGACTAAGGGCGGGTGATCTCGCCCACGGGTGAACAATGTTAATGTGATGTGAAGAAGTGCCGCGTGCCTTTTTTGTTCGTCTGTCAATGGCTCCAAGGACATAAACACCTTTTTTTGTTCCTTCTTCTTTTTCCCACGTTGCATTCCTATCATTCCGCACAATGGACAGCAATCATCAGCACGCTATCCACTGAGCACGCTAAACAGCTGCGTCACACTGGTATAAGTTAAAAAGACAACCAGCCTGTCAGCCCAGCACTTCTTTTGCTTTCACATCTTCAGATCGAACACTGTGTGAAAAAGGTCTTCTTTTCTTTTCCTTTTCTCAAAGCCTTTTTATCCGTCTTTGCTTCAAAGATGTGTTTTTATTTACATCTAACAGCACACAGATGCGCCACTTGGTTGAATCCCCAGTGTGAGTGCTTGCCTGATATAGCAACAAAAAGAAAGCAGCATATAATAATAGCCATATGAAATGTCACAACAGTCCCTCATGCATGAGGCACTGACTTCTGACACATAGTGACACTTGGGCGCTGTTTTCAGCTGAAAACATCTTCGAGTTCATGGACTGGCAACAAAATCTACTGTCCTGCCTTATGACAGTATTTATAGTAAATGGGTTCTTTGTAACTGAAGAGGGTGCAGGGACTCTGTGTTTGAGGGATGTTGTGCACTCGAGCTGCAGTCGCTCACATTTCATCCACTCTGGCCAGACCACGCCAATGACAACAAGTCTGTGGCCCGAGGCTCCGCACGTCCTTTTTATCACCATCAAATCAGCCGGCCCGAATGTCACGGCGTCATCTCTGGCCGGCACCGTGGCTCCACCAGGCTAAATCATCATCTTGCACTCAGACACAGCCATTTAGCCATCACTGTGTATCAGGCGGAGAGAGGCGTGAAGCCCTCCGTGCGAGATGGCTCATTCGCACACGCAAACAACAACCCAGCACAGAGTCTAATCACTGTGGCTGATCCGCAGCAGAGAGGGCAAGAACGCCAGCTGTTTGAAGCACACTGCATATTTCATTACAGCAGCACTTTTTTTCCCCTCCCTCCACCTCCTTTGTGATTAATTATAACACATGAGAAAGATCAATATTCCATAATTTGGCCCAGTGCAAAGTTAAGGCAGAATCAAAGTGCTTTAAAGAAAGTTTGACAGACTCTCCTCTCTCTTTCCCTTTCAGATGACCCAACCCAAATCGGAAAAGGCATCACTTTGATCACAGTGCAGGACATAAATGATAACGCTCCGGTTTTTGCCATCGACTATGAAACACTTCTTTGTGAAAATGCCATACCAGGACAGGTAAGACCCAGAAACATCTCCGCAGTCGGTCTTGCTTCCCTTCCTTTTTTTCTCTCTCTCCATACTTGCTTGAAGTTTGACTCACAAAGACAGCCCGCTGACTCTCAAAGCCATTAAAACCCTTTCTCTTTTGTTCCTCAAAACAAGTCCACTGTGTGCATGCAGTATCCACTTCACAGCTCGAGGTCACTCCAGGGAGACAGCATCATTAGTATGAGACACATCCTTAAGATTTAATAGCAGGTATTGTAGTTCTTATCGTTCATTAGAAATGTTACTCGCATTCAATACTGTCAAAGGCAGCTAAATTAATGACAGTGCACTATGCCTGTGGTCTTAACAACCTAATGCAATGGCTCATGCTGGGGTGGAGTAGTGTTCGGCGTCGGTCTAATTTTCTATTCTGAAATCCTGCGTAATTAAATGGTCGCCATGCAGGGCAGTGATGTAGAAAATGCAACACAATATGGTCGGAAGGTAACTAGAGAGATTTTAGGAAGAGAAGGAGGGGAAGAAGCTGATTTTTTTCCGCTGCTTTTAGCATTTGGCCTCATTGTTGCTAAATGACTTGCGTGTCAGTGGCGGCGATTCATCTGCTCTTGGCATTTGGAAAATACAATCAGAGGCGAAGGGTAAAAGAGGCGTGTAGACTTGAATAAGTACAATTGATCAGAATGATGCATTATATTGGGAATGGCCATTAGGCCCTTTTAAATATGTTATTTGCATTCATATTTGGGAGTTGTTTGTCACCAGGCTCACAGGAGGGTGAGCAGAAATAGCAAATGATTTCATTTGCAAAAAGTGAAAGACTACATTTTCTCTGTGTGTATTTGTTTTATATGCACGGAGCGGCTCATTTTCCATCGAGGTTCCAGAGACTAACCCTCGTCTGACCGACATAACATACATGGATTACCGGCTGAAGTCTCTGGGGAACTGCTATTATATTTGCTAAGAGCAAATATATATTTTTTTGCTATTATAGTTGCTAAGAGCAACTATAATAGCAAAACACTAATAATGGCAAAACTTGTTTCTTCTCAGAGCGTTATTAGTTATGTAATTAAGGGCATCTAAAGATAAAAAATGGAATTAATCTTATTACTGCAGAGTTACGACTAATTTGCAGTTTTGTAAAATGAACAACGTGTCTTTAACACATGCACTTGCAGATGTTATCTGAATCCACATTATTACTAAATACTTATTTATCATCCTTTTATTCTCAGTAGTTTTAAGTAAACATCACTTTTGTTTGCTTTATATGAGAAAAGCAATCGGAATAAATATAAAATAATAGAAATAAAAAAACAATAAAGGCAGCCCAAAGTTGTCATTAATGAAAGTGTGACGTCTCTTTGGAGGCATATCAAAGGCGTCCTGATCAGATGCCTTCGCCACCTCTGCTGGCTCCTTTCGATGTAGAAGAGTAGCGGCTCCACTCTCCATCTCTAAAGGGAGAGCCCAGACATTCAGAGGAAATTCATTTCCGCCACTTGTATCAGTGATCTCATTCCTTCCGTCACCACAGCTCGTGACCATAGGTGAGGGTGGCAACGTAGATCGACCTGCAAATTGACAGCTTTAAACTGACACTCACCTCTCTCTTCAGCATCCACACCAATCTGTCAATCTCCCACTCTACTCTTTCCTCACAAGACCGCAACATACTTGAACTCCTCCACTTGGAGAAGCAACACCATCCCTGACACAGAGTGGTCACTCTTCTGGCTGAGAACCACGGCCTCAGATTTGAAGGCGCTGCTTCTCATCCCAGCTGCTTCACATTCAGGTGCAAACCACCCCAGTGAAAGCTGGAGGCCAAGAGAACCGCATCATCTGTAAAGGTCAAAGACCAGATCCCGAGTCCGCTGAATCTGATGTCACAACAATGATAACATCATTAGGCAGACCTAAAAAATGGGAGCGATGGAAGAAAACTCCTGTGAGATATGACATAATACACCTCCAGGGTTTGTTCGGATCCCAGGATGAGTGTTAAAGTGAATTTTCAAATTTCTCATTATGCTGCCATGTTGGGCTTTTTTAGGTATTTTTTGAGCTTGTATCTTTTTTTAATCACAACTAACTAAGTGGAGTTCAGTATACACAAATCAGCCAACCTTGAGGTATTTTAAGATATTACTCAATTTAATGTAATTCATCACACAGTAGCTGTAAGGCTTAGCATTTGCAGGAATAAACACTGCCTCTATATTAGTTGACATCATTATTGAAAAATGCATTCTACCAGAGCTGAATGTCTATTTTTGGTTAATGATCCCGCCACTTATCCTCAGACGATTGTTGTTCCTCTGCGATATTAAAGTTAGCGCAACATAAAGCAACCATCTTTCACTCGTCGATATTTCAACTTTTAAATTCAGGAGATAATTTGTAAACTTCTTCCCACTAGCACCTTATAAATTATGGCACAGAGACTGAAACAAAGTCATTCTCCAACAATCATACCAGCCTGCAGGACACAGCAACAGCCATTGCCCATGACAGCATCATCAGCAGGAAAAGGTACTGCAAATCTGTAATTACTCAGCTGAAGCAGACAGATTGCTTACTCAATGCCAGCGATAGCTGAGCTGCGTGGTTCCCCCCTAGGTGTAGCTAGAAGCTTCTTTGCTGTAAAGTGAGGAGCTGGTGGTGACTGAGGCCTCGGTTCCTGTCCATCCAGCGAGTTGAAGCGATGCATTCAAATTATGACTGCACAGTCATAAAATGGTGCAGTTAAAATGAGCTACTTTAGCTTGGAGCTGGTTTTAACCTTATAATAGTTAAGACACTTACAACACAAAGTAGTGAGTATGTGTGGTTGTGTGTGGAAATGTGTTTGGATTTTACTCAACTGAAGTGAAATACTGTCAGCCCAGCGCTAAGTACCTGAAGTATGCACGTGATTTCATATTTTTACACAAATAGCTACATTCAAGGATTTAATTAGCTCCTCAATTTACAAGTTAGGAACTGTGACTCATCACATCGCCTCAAAAGAAGGAAGACAAAGGAACACAAAACAAATAGGCGTAAATTGTCTAGAATATATTTCACAATTAAACTCACCTAACGTATCTTTTATCTACTTATCTAAACACTTTTGAGAAAATGTTTTGTGAACCGTGTGGATTTATACTTGCTAATTGATCATCATAAATCACAACTGACCAAAAAGACAAGAAAAAAAAGCTAACTAAACTAACTACACACAATTCCCAGGCGAGCCCAGACAGTCATTCCCAGTCTAGGCTTGAAAAGGTAAGCAAACCGCCTTTGCTAACAAAACAACACTTGGAGCCAGGTGTTGTGATGAGATTGGAAGTGTGGGCTGATGGGTTGATAATTAAAGGCATCCGAAGTCTGCACTCACAAAGTGTGTTCTTCTCATGAAAGACTGGTTGTTGTGAGCCATGTCTCAATCGCAAATCACGAAAGCTGGAAAAGACTCCAGAGCATCTTTAAAGATCTAAACGTCCATCAGTTCGCAATAAGACAAGCCATTTCCAAAGAGAGGGGCTCTGAAAGACTGATGGTACTCTCTGTAGGAATAAATCTCCACTAGAAAAAAAAAAGGTAATGAATGAGAAGGGTGTTGATGGAAAGACACAATGAAAGCACTGTTTTTCTGGGGAAAGGAAAAACGTGCTGCTCTTCATTTCCTATTAGTTTAGTCAGAAGACAATCAGATCACTAGAAAATCCTCGTTATTCACAGTGTATATAAGGTTTCCACATTAAAAAGGACCATCTAGCTGTTGTTTCACATTGAATTTCTTTGAACAGTTAAATATGTGATTTATAGTCACAGGTAGGTGTTTTTTTAATGTAGCATTGCAGCCATCATAGCTACAATTTCTTTGATTTCTTTTTAAATACACATAAAATAAAGAGGCAAAATAAATTGATGTGACCTCTGTGCAATGTGTTGTCTGTCTCTGTAAATTAATGTCCCGGAGGAGGTTACGTTTATAGCAACAGCCCGTTTATTCAGTGAATTCTCTGGTTTGCTCTCGGTTTTATCACTTAGGAAATGTTGCCAAGTGGAGTTCCACTGTGTCACGCTCTGAATTGGAGATTGTTAGTCACACCTTTATTTCATCACGTCTGGATTATTGTAATTCATTGTTCGCTTGTCTTAACAAAGCTTCCTTTGAACATCAGCAGGTTGTTCAAAACGCCGCTGCGAGCCTTCTGGCTGAGTTTTCCAAGTACTCGCATGTCACATCGTTGCTAATTTAGTTGCACTGGCTCCCCATTAACTTCAGTGTCCATCGGTGAACCTTTACATCCATGCAGCCCCCATCCCCCGCAGGTCCCTGAGTTTGTTTACTGACAATGACAAATATGTGTGCCTAAAATGTTGAGTTTAAGTAATTTGAATACATGTAAATCTGTAAAAAAAAAATATATATATATATATTGCAATTAAATCTGATCATATTAAATATGTTTGATTTGTATATATTTAGTTTAGATGAAGCATATTTTTCTTAATGATTAATTATTTGAATAAATCTTTGATTTTACATATTTTATAGAGCTGTCAGTGTTAATCTCGTTTAAATGCCGTTAACGGCATAGCTGCATTAACGCGGCAAATCTTCGAGTTAACGAGTTATCGCGGATCACCTTGTGCGTGGAGCTGCACAGCATCAACACGTTAGCGCCTTTAGCTCGTTAACGTGTTGACGCCATCCAGCCATCCAGGGCGATCCGCGGTTACTCGTTAACGGACATTTGCCGCGTTAATGCAGTTATGGCTTTACCGTCATTTTAATAAGATTAACGCCGACAGCATTAATATTTTGAGCATGATTTTGAGTTCTAAGGTTTTTTAATGTACAAAACTGAGAACAGTGGCCCCCTGACATGGGACCACTAAAATGTCATCACATGAGAGTTAGCTAGATTTAGTTAAGAGGCTCTTTGCTGGTAGTAATCTGCATTAAAAAGAGCAAGTTAACAAAAACGTAACCCACAATATTTCAGCCAGCAAACATATATTACAATTTACTAACTATACATGTTACAGACATATTACCTCTACAGTGAATCCAGTAAACACAGGCTGTAACTTTCCTATTTAGAGATCTGTTACCGAACCTTTTTAAACTGTGTGACATTAACATGTAGTTTACGTGTTAACATTTTAGATTAGCGTTTTCTCCCACAATTTCTTATATATCATTTGGAAATACTTGAGAGTCACATATTGACATGTCACATCCCGTGCAGTATTTTGTCTGTAAAAATAAACCTGCGCTTTCAGTAATGTGACTGCCATAGCAATTGCCATGATTGTCTTTGTCACATCTTGAGGAATCACAAATCTTTGCATGCTGCGCTCACCTCACGTCTTTCACATGGGATAAATTTAGATGAGAAACGTGCTTCTTGTACTTTCTTTAACCTTGTCGTAGGAGTGAATGACTACTACAGACAGGAAGTGCTTGTTTTCTTACTTTTTTTTAATTATCTGCTAATTCCAATTTCATTCAGTCCCATTGAAGCCCTCTCTTGGGCAAGACTGAAGTGTACCAATGGGAATGCACCTTCAGACTGAATAATGAGGGCACAAAAAAATGGAAATTTCATGATGAAATTTACACCCAAAAATACAGAGCAAAGGGAAGGAGAGACGCTGACATTTGAATGTGAAAACACAGTTTGAATTACAACGAGGTGTCTGCTGTCTGTTACTAGACGGACTAGGTGGACTCATAACCTGTCAGATATGCGCTCCACCACCTCCCTGATTCCTTATTAATCAAAATGCCCCTGTTGTGTACTATATGTCTGGCTGTAGCAGTGAACCACTGGCAGTACTAACTGTGTCTGCTTTTCCTGTAAAGCATTGTTTAAAAATCTCATGCCGCCCACTGGCTGTCACGCCCATTGGCTTATTCACAGCTGTGACAAAGATGAAATAATAATAGTTGCCAGTTGGGGCCAGGGTTGACTCTGTGGCTCTGTAGCACAGATTAAGAGGGAGTGCAGGGATGGAATAAGCTGCCATTTTTCAGGCCTAATTAAGGCCGTCTCGTGGCACTGGTTCTCTCCAGAGATGCCACTTGTTACGGATCAACGGTGCGTCTGTCTTCTGCCATAATATTAATTGATATTATGATGATGTGGAAGGGGCAGGGCAGCAGGGACGGAGGAGTGGGGGGGTCACGTTGTACAATCACTTCAGTGTAACCATTACATACATGAGTGGACTTGGCATTCAGCTGCCCCCAATCTGCTCCCTGCCCCTCCCTGCAGTCCTGTAGCGTCCCTGAGGGATTTGGGAATGTTGGGTAGTCATGAACTGAGGTTTTCAAACTGGAAGGTAAAAGAGTTCAAAAGAAAGCAGTGAGATACAAACACTGCTGAAGTAGCTAGTGCATGCTGACGTTTGAAAACGTGTTTTTATGAGGCTGTGAGGCTAAATTAAGATACAAAACCCTAAGTGGCTAATTCTGCCAAATTTACATCAAACTTTGTGCTCCTTCTGAGCTTTCAGTCAAATGTCAACACAAGTTAATACACTGATTTTTGCTGTGATGTTCACCTTTTAAGGATATTCTTATCACATATGTCACATTTAGCTTAGAATTTACTGACCCCCGCCCCCCCCCCCCCCCCCCAAAAAAAAACCAAACAACAATAAACAAAAAAAAAAACCCAAAAACAAAAGATCTTAGATCTCCAGAAGGTTCCTGCAAAGTAATCCAATAGTTACACCTGTCTTTCCATCCACAGGAAACCTGCTAACAGCAACAGATGAACTGCCGTGACTGTGTATAAAATGAATGTAGCAACCATAGCATCTGGTTTGTAAAGCCTTGCAATTTTAGCATTCTGAATGACACTTTGCAGCTAGGTGTAATGATATTTGGAAGAAAGACAGGCATGCTAAGTGTTCAGCTAACACTAGCAAGCTTGTTTATCAAGATGCATCTACAGACTGTAAGGTTGCATCACCTGGGTGCAAATAGCAGCTAATGTAACATACAAAAAAAAGCAATACAATTGTATTTACCAAAACTAGAGAATAGCCCCATTGAACCTATTCTGTTTATCATATAATGTCATGAAAATCAGTGTCTTACATTATTTACTAGAAGACAGCTAGCTGTTACAGCTGACCGTGATCACCTGTCAGATAAAGAGGTCACTCCCAGGTCTGTGGAGTTTGCATGTCTTCTCCGTGCTGGCATGGCTTTACTCAGGGTACACCAGCATCCTTCCACAGTCCAAAGATGTACATGTTTGGTAACTTGATGATTCTAAATTGGCCCTATGTGTGAATGTTAACATGAGTAATCAGGGTTTAGAGAGCTAGACTCCAGGCTCCCTGCAACACTGAACTGGAGTTAAGAGTTAAGACGGTGGATGGATGGATGGATGCAAGTTTTGGTAATGTGAAGATACATTTTTATTGAGGAGGCTGTAAACATATTTATGTCTGCTTTAAATGTGGGCATTTCTACTGCAGCAACTGTGTGGTTTACCTTGCTGCTGGAGTCTTCTTCAAAGCCGTTTAATGAAGTGCACTTTTGGTAGTTCCCAGTTGGCTTTATTTTCCAGCCCCAAGGTTTCCTCTCAGACTACTTCTTGTTTTCTTACAACATACTAGCGTGCTGTAGTTCCAGAGTGTGTGTGTGAATATCTCCTAACTTAAACAATGAATAGTCAGTGAAGATAATTAATGTTGTCCAATAAGACATGTATTTACATACAAATTTATATCCTGGTTTGAAGTCTGCCCATATATCTGTATGTGCCATTATTTTTTTAAGGTTTTTTTTTTTTTTTTTACCATTCCCTAATTACTGCTGCCTCACATCAATAAAAAAATTATCTTCACACCTCTAGTCATCGCTCAAATTATCAGTTTATTATGGGTGTTGCATCAAGGTGAGAGATGAAAACAGATATGCCAAGGTGCTAGGGGCAGAGAAAATATTAGTGTGTGGCAGCACACTGTCTGTTCTATAAAAAGACGGAACAAGGAGCAAGTTTAATCTCAGATCTCACCAGGAGATGACTTTAGCCTCAGCAGTTTTGACTTGTCAGGATCATGGCAACAAACACGCTTATGACAAGTCGAATCTCAGCGAACAATTCAGATTGTCGATGCGGAATGAGAGCGGCGGGATAAAAAAAAAATAAAGGGAATGAAGGATGACATTTGTTGAATGATATTGATTGGCAATATGTGTGGGGGTGGGGCATCCGTACGTATGTCTGTGTGTGTGTGTGTCTGACAGCAGGGTGAGATGTGTGAGCTGGTGCTGTTAGTGAACAAAGTCATGGGTGTCACATGTGGGTGATGTTTAGGGCGTCTATGTCATAGGAAGCCGTGGCAGAGTGCCGCAGAGCGAGGGGTGTGAAAGCGGCAGGCCCACCACTTCCTTCGTCAACACAACCCATGGTGACAGCTGTCATATTGCCATGGCAACGAGTGCCACCTATTTGATGCGATACTTATTTATACTCTTGGTTCAACTTTGAAGTGGCTGTCTTGATCTTATTGTATGACTAATCTGCCAACAGGGCTTTAGGTGGCTTAAATGAAAGTCTCTTAGCTGTACAGCTACTCACAATCTGATAATTACACTATAAAGACAGTATAACACTAGACTAGACCCTGAAGAGTTTAAAATGCAGTGCAGTGTTTACCTCGCTGGTGTCAAAGTGTGATTTGCTCATTATTGCTTGGATTCTTCGTCTTTTTTTTAACTATATAGTCAGTCATTCTAGTTATGCTACTTTACCAAACATTACTTTTTTCATTATAGAAGCCACATTTCATGTTCCTGTCTCCAGTCAAAGTCTGTAATGCAGCAGCTCAAGGGAGCACAGATGCTTTGTGTCATAGTTGAAGTAAATTATGGCCATTGTAGTTCGCTAACGTACTTCCGGTGTTTGGAAGAATTAAGTCTTGATTGTTTGAGCTGCACGCCGGCGAAAACAGATGCGTTTTAGGTGGCGGGGTGTCATTTGTAGAATTATTGCGAGTGCTGAGTGAAGAGGCAGGATTTGGCCTGTGAAGGTGCAGCTCAATCAACCAGGTGGTGCGATGTCTGGGGATGGGTGGATTCAAATAACTAGACACCAAAGAGTAGAATCTTCAATGAAAATATCCAGAACCCAGAATTTGGCTTTGGATTAAAGACTGAAAACTGAAACTCATTTTGAAGCCTGTGCATAATTTTTTTTTGTACCAGTGTACTGTTGTGGATAATATATGTAAACAAAATTATAATTCCCTTTGATCAAAGAAAAAAAAAAACCAAGAATAACTCTAAATAAAACATGTCAATTTTCTTATTTTCTTTTCATATTCAGATCTAAGATCACATTTCATTTGATATTTAAAAAGTACTTACATTTATTTTCCACTCACTTAAAAATACCATTTATCTTTACATTATTGTTTCACAAAGTCAACAATTTTTGTTTTCTAATTTTCTAATTAAATCAAGGAATGTGAGCACAAAGAAGTCACTGAGACTGACAAACTGTGTAGCACTTTTCAAAACTGTCACGCAGACACCTTTGTGTCAAAGGTTTGGCTGCGCAAAAATGTCTTTAAGTTGATGTTTACTTATCAGTTGCCACTGCATGCATCTTAGTGAAGTGAGGTATAGGTTTAAAATGCTATTCTTAGACTTTTAATTAGAAGTGTTGTTCGCTGTCAGCTGTCACCTTTCCTGTTGACACTGCTGCTGCCTTCTGACTTTATAGTTACTTTCTCAACCGATGAAAAAGTAACACAACTTCACAATAAAAAGATCTGTCACTTTCCTTTGAGTTTGAATATGCTAAAAGTTTTTGCTGTTGTAAAGATAAATCTCTAAATTAAGAGGAAAACAATATGTATTTTGGAGTGAAAATGATTTTTCCTTAAAGGGTTTTCCTAAAATGCCCCAGCAGTTTTGTATATCACTTCTTTAAAACTGGGAAAATTGCCAAAGGTCGATTAGATTAAAAAAAAGGTCAAAAGCAGCGGCTGAGATATCTGGCTTTTTATTTCCCCGCGTTGGTTAAAGTCCAAGAAACATTAAATCATACATTTCCTGTAATACTACAGGATAGTGTCATTAGATGTTCCCTGCTTTCCAAATTTGACTTCTTGAAAATTCTACACCACAGGCTTTGCCTTAATTCTTCACCACTTGGAACTTTATTTCTGTGTCGTTTGTTAAGGTTTTCAGTACATTTAATACTTATTTAGTATTAAATGCAGAAACACATCAGTAAGCACTGTTTATGTATTTTCATGCAAATAAAAATTACAGTAGAATCCGGAAAATGCTTTGGCATTTCTAATAGCCTTTTTCCACTGCTTCATTTTTATTAAAGTGCAATAGATTTTGTAACTAAGTTATGATACAGATAAAGCATGAAGGAATTTCAACAATCACTCAAGCGTTCAAAAAGATAGTAAGGCAACAATAGACTAAACTCATATGCAGTCAAGTGAAAAAGAAAGTCTTCACAGGACTCTATGCAGCCCTTAAGTACACCATTCCTTAAGAATTAAGAGTGTAAGTAGCAGCTAGATGCTGCTAATCAAATGCATTTGATTAACTGATTATCAGAGAGTGTGAGCACCTCTATGAAAGAGGAAGTTTTGTCAGTTTGCTAGTCTGGAGCATTCAAGTGTGTGTTTTAACACAATGCTAAGGAAGAAAGGCATCAGCAACTATCTTAGAGAAGCGGTGGTTGTTCCTCATCATACACAGTCGACCCAAGGTCAGGCTGTGCAGTGAGCAGAGGAACTGCAAACACCTCGAGATAAAAAAAAGACTAAATAAAACACTTCTTGTGAAATGTTTCCAGGCTAAAACCTCTACTCTCCAAAAAGAACTCCAAACAGACAAAAGTGTAGCTGTTTGGCTATAATCTACAACTAAACATAACGTATTGACATAAAGACATCTAAATGTTCTCCAGCACAAGCTTCATATAGTCATTCTCTCAAAAGGAAATCACGGTGATGGAGGGTTGATGATTTGGGCTTGTTTTACAGGACCTGGGCACCTTGCAGTCATTCAGTCAACTGTGAACTACTTGTATAACAAATTATTCTAGAATCAAATATGAAGCCAGCTAGGCTGAAATTGGATCATATCGCAGCAAAAAATTCTGGCACAGCTTTACCTACTTCCAAGGTGCATGGAGAGGATGAAAAACTCACAACGCAGGAACTCTAACAACACTTAAAATGAAAGAGGAACAACTTTATTAACTGACCAACCCGTTTCAGCTACTGGCCTTCATCAGGGTCATAGTAACACAAAGTACAATTTGTGTGTAAATAAAAGACAAGAAACAGAAAAAATTCTAATTAACCAATCACATCTCCATAGATAAACCAGCTGACATATAACAGGTTGGTTAATAGGTTAAGTCAATGCCCAAGTAAAACTGGACTAGACCATTAATGATAAAGACAGGGGGGAGGAACCGTAATCCCCACCTGTCTTAAAATAATACATGTGAGAAATACATAAGAAGAAAAAATATTAGAAATATACAGAAAAATAATAAAATGATTACAAAAGAAAACATTTAATTAAAAAAGAAGTCAGTGCAGCAGCTTGATTAAAAAAGAAGAAGAGACCATAAATTGGATCACACAAAATTCCAGATTTCAACCTGACTGAAATGGTGTCGTGAAGAGAGCTGTGCATGAAAAAAGGTCCACAAACCTCAATGAACTGTAGGCCAAAATTCCTCTATAACAAAGTGAAAGACTTACAGAAAATGATTCATTTAAGTTACTGCTGATAAAAATCTAAGTGTTATAGGTTATAGGTATAAGTTCCTGATTTATTCTATGACTCCTATGAAAACTTTTTTTTTCATATGGCTCTAAATGTCCTGTCCTAAATGTTCTGAGTTCCTTCTGTTTTTGTTTTTTGTTTGTTTTTTTTGTTCATTTTATGAATAATTTGGTTAAAATTTAGTGAGTTTGAGTAACATCCCACTTTTACAATACAAATGTGCATACATTCCTCTGTGTACTGCACATTCTCTTACTTCCCTTTGAAGGCAACAAACAGAGACACCTTTGTCCTTTAATATCCGGTGTGGTCTGACACGCAGCCATGTGTAAACTCAAAAACCCCTTTAATTCGGTGATTCATAGGCCTCCTCAGCCGTTGCTTGCGACAGGCACCAGTCGGCTGCAGCTGTTAATGTCTTTGAGCGAGAATTTATGTCCGCAGCCATGCCTCTCTCCTCCTGTCTCCTACTCAACCCAATTGAGGATTCCCCACCAAAGGTTCAGTGCATCCTTGCATCAGAGCCCCATTAATGAAAGGCATTATACATTACAAAGTGTTTGATTTAAGAATGATTTAGAGTCCTTTCCCTCAGCCGTGAGGAATGGAAAGCTTCCTAGAGATAAGCTCAGAATCCATCCGCAATATTCAAAGGACATCAAAGGGTTCAAAATGTGTATTGGATTCATCGGCGGTGTAGGAACCACAAAGAAAGGTTTCTATCAGATGTGAAATTTCCATAACAGAGTGAGAGGCATGTGAGTTATTATGATCCCAGGATCAGTGGCAGCTTTGCCGATATGCAGCCGAGCATGCATACGCTGCATGTTTAGGTGCTCAATTGTTGAGTTTGCCTGTCACTGATCTGCAATGACACAAACATCACTTCTGTCTGTATATACAGATATCCCAAATGTTCTTGAGAACTAGCGCAGATAACCTTTTTGCATTTCTGCTCCCCGTATAAATTCCCCTTGTACTGCAAAACTAAACAGCAAACAGAGACACTTTTTTAAATACTTGCTGATGCAAATATTTTAATTTTGTTAAGAAATAAGAGTAAAATATTCATGGTATTTCACCCCGCCTGCCAGTTTTAATAATTGGCAGGATGTCGCTTACCACCTACACAAATCCCTAATACCTGACAGCTTGTAACCAGCAGCATTTAATCACAGCTGACAACTGATAATCCATGTCTCAGCACTGATGGATCATTGGGGTTGTTTTTATTTTTTTTCTACTTCCTCACTCTTTTAATTTTTTCATCTTGTTTTGCTTTTAGTCCTGATGTTCGACTCAGAGCTGTTTGGGGCTGGGAGATGTGATAATTTAGTGTGAATTGCTTCTAAGGATCTCTTGGATCCTGTCCACGGGTGTGAGTTGTCACAGGGTTGAGTTTCTCGATTGCCTACAAAGGATTCGGGAGGCTTGATCTAAATTTATAAGGACACTGCGGCAGTAACACCCACTTTGATGGCCGTTGTGGTGGCTATCATTTGTCGTCCATATGGCATCTCGGTGTTTGATGTGCTTCTCATGTACAGCGTGTACTGTGTGAGATTTTTGCTCGTTTTTTTGTTTTTTTTGTTTTTTTCTTTCTGCTACTAGATGCTGAAATTAAAGCCTTGTCTTTTTGCTTTGATTTTTTTTTTTTTTAGCGGGGGGGGGGGGCTAAAACAAGAAATTGATTTTCAGACAACACGTTTGTATGAATAAATAAAAACAAAAACAAAAAAAATCATTACAGCATGTGCTAGTGGGCGTAAATAAATTGTAATCTGATTTCCTGCATTATTTATAGCTTTCTATAATAGAAGGAGCAAGATTCGGTTTAGTTTGAGGTTCAGAGGCAAAAAGTGAACTGAAACAAACTGCATTCATTTTTAACCCACAGATGTGAATGCTTCTCTTGGATTGCCTCAAGCAACATCAGTTTTCATCATGAGTTATTTTCATGATCGTAATAATGAAGTAGGAATGCTTGGCTGGATGGATTTATTTTGAAGAGCATCAGTAATACAACAGTTCAGTGCGCTGACCTAATATTGTCTTCATTTTTTAATGCGGTGGCCAAGGTCAGGTCAGATAGATAATGTAATAAGAGGGATGTGTGTATTAGAATTGGTCGGTCGTATCTGTATATTTCCTTTCATCATATTGTCATTACCAGATATCACTGATACACAGTCTGGCAGCGGAGGGAGATTTTGACTTTTAGCTATGAATACAGCCAATTTTACGACACGGTTGCTCTTCATACCTTGCAATTTCTCTTTATTAATCTCTTGATGAACCCTAAATAGCAGAATACTTTATTAACTAAATCAGAAACCTCTCCCATAGCCAGACACAGGTACATAGAGGAAAACTTTTGCATATCAACAATGGAGAAATACAGCTTCGCATATTGCACCTATCAATATTAACAAATGGAAATGATGATCATCCTCAAAGTGAATTGAAAAGTTGGTTTAACGAAACTTGTAACCTGCATTTGAGAGCAAAAAATAATCCCTAAATTTTAAGATGCACAGTAGTTTGCAGAACCAGACAACACAGTAATAGGATGTGTTGAAATATCCCATTACGGAAGTGCGTTGGCTAAAATTTAATGTCCATTTTTCCCATAGTTAAAGCCCACAATCTATGTCAATCCAATGGACCAAAGGACCACATGCATTTGCAACGGTATGACTTTAAACTGGTTTTAAATGAATATACATATCTTGCAATACAGAGTTAATAGAAGAGTCTTTCACAGATGGTTACCACTGAAATCTAAGAAGCTGCGATTTTTGATGAAACGTTGAGTGTCAAGATTTATTGTAATATGCAGTGATAAAATAATGTAGGAAGTATTGTATTTTTAGTCCTTAAAGATTATATCATAGAGAATCCTCTTCAAAGAATATATTTTTATTTTATGCATAGACGTGTGCCTTTGGATTACTTAAATTTCTGAGTCTGGCTTTGTCATATAAATCTTTTGATTACTATAATTGAGAAATATCTTTCAGCTCTAATAAATCTACTTTTAGCACTTCTTTCCATTACAGCTTGATAATAACAATAATAGTCATAGGTATTAGTGGGGCAATGAGTTTTAAAGGAAAGTGCTACCAACACACTTTCATAGTTAAAGTACATAGTATGGGGGAAACTAATTACATCCTTAGTTGATTAACTGTGAGCACCTCTATAAAAGCAGATGTTTTTCCTGGTCTGGACAATGCATAGTACATTATTATTACTTTCATAAAAAGTATTATATTTTGGTTTTTGCCATTACTTTAATTGGATATCTTTACTGTCAGACAGCGATCCACTTTTACTTTGCCACCTCTACAGTTAAGGCCATGTGGTTAGTTGACACTTGGGAATAGCATTTTCTTTCCTTTGTAGAATCATCAAAGGGTTAAAATTGAACACACTAAATGTGTTGTGGTCTCTACACTGACTGCAAAACTAATCTCTGGACAATGTTTTGCTGAGAGAAATCACTTCCCCAAAGAAAACACTTCATCCCTAAGAGGTTGCCAAGCTCTTGCCAAATAAGCACTTACTGTACTTCAAGAGATAAATGACACAAAACCACAGCCAAACATTATAAAACAAATCCTTTCCATCAATCAGAATCAAGTTGGTTTTCTCCAGTTCACTCACACTGTTGCCTGGCCTTTTAAACAAGATTTATGCCTCCGTGTACATAAATTTATGACAGAGTGAAATGTGATGCATATACAAAAGCCTTGATGACAATGCTTTCTTCAAGTTGAGGGAGATTGTGAGCTTACTAACTGCAAACCCACATTAAGCATTTTACACCCTGATTAACGCCTATTTAGCACGAGAGATCAGATAAAACTCAGCAAGCTAACTGATGCTGAATGTCTTTTTGTGTTAACATTCTCCTCAGGTGATCCAGACAATCAGCGCAGTGGATAAGGATGAACCTTTGAGTGGTCATCGCTTTTATTTCGCCCTGGCAGGACCTGCTGCTGGTAACCTTAACTTCACTCTGCGAGATAATAAGGGTGAGACAACCTTTTGTGGTATTCTTTGATGTTATCTTCAAGCTCATATGATTTTACTGTTTTTCTCTGTGTGTGTGCATGTGATTGTTTGTCTATACTTCTATACTGAAGTGTAGAGAATTATTAAAAAAACACTGATGTTTTAGAGGGTATTAAAAAGCTTTAAAGTTATATAAAGTAGAATTTGTAGTTGTAAAATGTTGCCAACAAAATGATCTAAGGTTTTTAAAATGATGCTAAAGGGTGCAGATCAGTTCTTTTATGTGGATGATCTATTGCTATCTTACAAAAAAGCATTTTTGAGATTTCATATTTTAACTGGTCTATTTTTTATATCATGATTGGTCTCTTTCTGCATTTTTAAGCATTGCAGAATTTCCCAGTCCATAGTCGAAACACGTTTGATTCTATAAAATGCAGCATGTGGATAACCTTTAATTGACTGACTTGTGTCAAACATCATTTTTCTGGTTTAATTCTACCGTATTAGAGATCGATTTAGGTCACCCAACTCCCATTTTTAAGCCTCAGTTTGAGCATTTTGGAAACGTAAAGCAATGTCACTATATCACAAGTGCTCTGAAACAGTGTGCCGTGAGAAATGATCAGGTGTGCCGTGGAAGATTATCTGGTTACAGATATCTGATACTCTAAGCCAGCGGTCTCCAACCTTTTTTGCGCCACGGACTGGTTTATGCCCGACAATATTTTCACGGACCGGCCTTTAAGATGGTGCGGATAAATACAACAAAATAAAATTAGTACCGGTACCGAAAAAAGAAGATTTATTCATAACACACGTGAAAAGACCCAGGAAAACAGAGTTAACGATAAAAACGATAACAAAATAACGCTGAAAACCGATAAAAACCCTGAAAACTATACATTTCACACCTGAGCCTCAACTCTCGCGGCCCGGTACGAAACGACTCACGGACCGGTACCGGTCCGAGGCCCGGGGGTTGGGGGCCGCTGCTCTAAGCGATCAGCATGAGTAACAGGCAGAACGATTACATTCTCTTCCACTAGAGGGCAGTACAACTACCTGCTCTAAATAAATGGGTTGCCAACTGCCAGTAAAACTAAAGAAGACGAAGAAGAAATTACATAAAAGTCATGCGATGAGTTAGACAATGCAGCATATAATAGCAATAGATACATACTTGGGGAAAAAAGTAGTCAATATAACCTGGGTCCTGGAGAAAATTCGGACCCAGATGAAGGCCCTAGCATGAGTAGTGGTCAGAAGAAGTTATACTTGGGACAAACCGAACCAATTCTGCTATAATTCGTGCACAGGGGAAAATTATCAACATGCTTTTTGTGATATTTTTGTTTGGTGGTGTGCCGTGTCATTTTTCAAATGTGAAACATGTGCTGTGGCTCCAAAAGGTTGGGAAACACTTCTCTAAAAGACACCAACACCACAAACATTGAGTGATATTGAGTTCAGTGACTCGCGTTAGCTCAGATGAAGCCTAATGTTGAATGAACAGCTGGTGGCCTAGCCTTATTTTTATACGCTGATGAGAAATTAAAAAAATAGTTTGCACATACATATTGGTAGTCGATACTTGTGTAAAAACTAATACATGTTATTTGGGAGAATTCAGTCAGAGGTTTAAACTGCTTCTACATTACTGTCAGAGTTCAGTCAGATTAGCTTTATTTCATGGAGATACATTTTTAAAACATTCCCTTGAGATAATTGCTACTGGCCTTTAAGAGTCTGTAAAAGGTGTTGCTCAAGTTAGGTATGGTCTGTTTGTTGTTTATTCCTTCCAACTGAGCCTGGCAGCAATGCAATTGACACTTTAGCCATTGCTCACTCAGCTCCCTATATCTGCCCTGTATCTGGCTATAATACACTCTGCAATCTGACTCAGGAAAAAAAATAGTACAGAGTAACTGGTGGCCCCCGGCATGCCCAGCACTGCCAAATGAAACCATTATTCTGCCGTGACAATGCCCCCTCTACTTTTTTTCCTTGGTAATTGTTCATCAAAACGAAATCCAGAAACAAACTTCCTCTGTAACTGGAGCACATCCGAGTGAGAACTCAGTCTTGCTATAACTTTGTTCAACTTAGTGCGAGGTGTCTATGTGTCGGATCAAGGAATAACTTTAAATCAAACACACAAGGTGAAAACTGTCTTTGTGTCATAATGATTTGTTATCCACCTACAAGCAAAACAGTGGGTGGATGTAGGAAATTAGTTGTTCTTATAGAAAAGCCTAAGTGGTAATTTGCATATATTTTTAAAGATGTGAGAACTGTGTCTGACTCCATCATTACTTACTTACATGAATTCCCACTGCTTTGAAAAACATCGCATGTGCTGAGCTGATGTGCATTCTGAGGTGATGGCCCTTTGTCGAGTGTTTTGTTCACATGTGTGGGAGCTCGGCTCAGGCAGCAATGTTAGTTTGTATAAAGAACAGCAGCAGCAGCCAGGTTGTGCCACAGTAATCCTTCTGAGTGCAGACATGTGTTACATCATGTACTTGTTGTTTTAGTAACACCTTAGCAGACTAAGGGCAGCTTGAATAGAAAAAGGTTATCTGAGGAGGTATTCTATTAACCTCATATTCAGTATGTTGAGTATACTGAATGAACTGTATGGACACATTTACAAATGTTGCAACAACAACATATGTTCAGTGGTGTCCAGTGTAATGTGTATTAGCATGTTAATATGTGTTTTTTTTCCATGGCACCCAAATGACTCTTAATGAATTCTGTATGAGCTTTAATGATTTAGTACGTCATAACGAAGGAAATGCAAATCAATGGAAATTAAACAAAGAAAACACAATAATCAATGCAAGGAAATGTTATTTTGTTTGCGCAGTTATACAATTTAAGGTCTGTTTAAATACATTTTTAAAGAAGCAACCTTAAAAAAAAAACAAACCCTTTTATAGTTTAATTCACAAATGTAAAACTGATCAAAATGTGTTCCCCAGAGGGAAATTGAGTTGTCATAGCAGCAAATATATAAAAAAACAACAAGCGCTCATATCGAAACGGAGTTATGATAGATACTAGGGGTGCAACGATACACAAAATTCACAGTTCGGTTTGATACTTTGGTGTCACGGTTCGATACTTTTTCGATACAAAAAAATGTTCATGCTTTTTTCATTTGTCATTTATTAAAATTATAAATATATATTTTAACTCAAAAGTACAGTTTTTAAATTTAATGTTGCTGAAACAACAAAGGGATAAAAAAACAAATCTATCTGATTGAGAAATCACTCATCTTTGGAAAAGAGAGTTTATTACAGAGAAATGTCTCTTTCCAAAATAAAAGCTATACTATACGCTTCTTCTGGGCTATATTCTCAGCAGCATATTAAACATATCAGGTCCCCATAAGGAGAATCATGTGCTAACGGCTGTCTAAATGACTCGGGTAAAGTTTGTAGCATGCGTGCTTGTTGTTTTTGTCTGCTTCCACTTGTCTTTGCACTAGGATGATGTCGGCGTAAATGTGCAGTCATATTCGTTGTGTTCCCACTAGTGCTGTCAGCGTTAATCTCGTTGAAATGACGTTAACGCCACAACACGGCAAATCTCCATTAACGAGCTACCGCGGATCGCCCCGTGCATGCGTCTGGACGGCACGTTAACGAACTAACTGCGCTAACGCACTAGTTCCCACCAATGTAATTGAGCATTGCGTGGCACATCCAACATACTGTTTTACTTTTGTCCATGACGCGCTTACCTTCAGGGTCACATGAAAACCAAAATAGTTCCAAACGCCAGATCTGAATGAGGGTGGGGGAGGTTCAATTTGCCATGTTGCAACGAGAGCTTAACTTCTGTCTTGCTAGCTTGCCCTGCGGTCAGTGAATCTGCGTTCGACTACTCCGCCTAGCCTGCACTGTCGAGCGCAGATCCACTGAGTGCTCAACACAGACAGCACAGTCAGAAGAAAAGTTGATGAAATAAATTAAAAATTTTGTATTGTTGTTTGAACCGAAAGCACTGTATCGAACGGTTCAATATCGATACGAGTATTGTTGCACCCCTAATATATATACATATTAGGATAAATAGATAAATATAGGTATAAAGAAAAATATACATATAAATATAAAAGTACAAGTATGTGTGTAAATATGTCGTGGTGTACAAAAGTGACAGGGTGCATTGATGTGTGATTAATACTGTTCCACATGTGTGGATCTGACCCAAGTGGATGAATTAAAGAGTCTGATAGCAGCAGGAAGGAACAACTTCCTGTAACATTCCCCCAGACAGCAAGGTTGAAGGAACCTGTCGCTGAAACTGCTCTTCAGATTGTATAGTGTGTTATGGAGGGGGTGGGAGTTATTGTCCATGACTGCCAGAATCCTGTCACTGATCACCTCCTCCAGGATGGCGAGCTTCATGCCAACAGCAAACTCAGCCTTCCTGATGAGTTTGTTCAGTCTGTTTGCATCCTTTGCTTTTGATGCATGCACCCCAGCATGCCACAGCAAAGGAGATGGGCCTCACTACAAAAGACTGATAAAACATATAGAGCAGCCTGCTGCATACATTGAAGGATCTGAGCCTTCGTAGAAATTAAAGCTGGCTCAGACCCTCTTTGTAGGGAGCATTCATGTTGGTAGACTACTCCAGCCTGTGATCCAGATGAACTCCTAGATACCTATAGGATGTGACTATTTCGATATCATACGCACCAATGCAGACAGGAGAGGGTCTGCATTGTTGTTTCAGCCGAAGCTTCTTTGTTTTGGCCACATTCAGCTGCAGGTGGTTCACCTCACACCACCTCACGAAGCAATCAATTTGTCTACCTACTATCAAGATGGCCAAAATAAAAATATATATATATAAAATTAAGTTTTGTAGCCTAAGAGATGAAAGACGAACTTTCAGTTATGAGTCTTTGACGCTTATTAAGTAAATATTCCTGGGATTAGTTTCTTTTGAACTTAAAAAAGTTCAAAAGAAACTAATAATAGCATGTCATGCTCAAGATGCTTTATATTGACCCTACAGCAAAAACCCCTGCAATCGAACGATCCCCTATGAGCAAGCATTTGGTAACAGTGGGAACGAAAAACGCTCTTTTAACAGGAAGAAACCTCAGGCAGAATCAGACAGCCATCTGCTACGACCAGTTGGGGGTAAGGAGAGTTAGACAGGGCAAAAGACAAAAAACTCATAAAGACCTCTAAATCTAAACTAAAGTGGTAACTGGTTCCTTCTACAATGGATGGTGTTATAGAAAAAGTTAGAGAACAACAGCACTACTGGTTAATAAAATGTAATTAAAAGTGGGCCAAACATGTATGAATATGACTGAAGTAAGCTGAGCAGCAGTCTTCTCCAGTGGGTGAGTTGAATCAGCAGATAAAATAAAATTTGTAATATGTAAAGATCAGTTGCTGCCTGATGTTTTATTAACTAT
The DNA here is from genome assembly GCF_056152115.1 of Neolamprologus brichardi. Lineage (NCBI taxonomy): Eukaryota > Metazoa > Chordata > Actinopteri > Cichliformes > Cichlidae > Neolamprologus > Neolamprologus brichardi. The sequence goes on along the minus strand of NC_142112.1, from coordinate 28,473,694 downwards.
TTCTTTCAAAAATGTTTGATATGTGCAGCCAATGCAATAGTTGACTTGTCCGCTGATTAAAACCCACATACCTGTGATTAGCTGCAAGCCATTTTGGCTTAGTTCTAACTCTACGTATTAAAGGCGCAAGACATCAGTGATTTTTTTTACTAAAAGAAAACATGACAAATAGCACTGTTGTGGAATTTCGGGTAATAGATCACTAGAACTTCCAGTTCTAACAGGAAGTACGTTTACAAGTAGTTTATCAGTTGTACGATCAATGTGTGTTATTGCAGTCAAACACTAAAAGACTAAAATATGAGTTGAAAAAAACATTTTGCACTTGTTTCTTAGTCTTTTGGTTCTAGTGTTCAGGTGTGCCAAGTAAAATACTCAGGGATATGGAAAAGATCCTGTCATTTTTCAACATGTCAGCTTCCCAGCGCACAAAACCAGTTTCATAAAGAAATGGTTTTTCCAGCATGTTGTGGAGGATCCTGACCGGCTTGCACCGAGCCCTAACCCCATCCAACACCTTACTAGAGCACCGACTGCAAATCCACACTGGTCAAAATCAGACTGTACTCGTGTTTACTTATCTATTTATTTATTCATGGCTGAATGGCACCAAACGACTGTAGTTAGCTTCCAAAATCTAGGAGTGGAGACTGTTGTAGCAGCATGTTTAATGATCAGGGGTGGGACAGCATGTTCAGTAATCAAATACTGGCATAACATTTGCACTTTATTCATATGTGTTTTCCACCTTCCTGCACACAGATGTCCCTTGAGGACAAATACCAGGCACGGCCACATGTTTCACATTTAGCAGCAGAACATATTTATTCAGCTTTTTAAGTGTGCAACCCATCTCAGTTGTTACTAACCAGCTGTGTGTTTTTTATTCATCCACCAGGTGACTTTTCTCCCCTGATTTTACTAATGTCACATTTGCAAGAGAGCTCCTCGGTATTTTCATTTTCTCCTTGTTCTTGGGCTTCTGAAAGCAATCTGAATATCCCCCAGACAAACAATGGAGTTGTCCTTCAAGGCAAAAAAAAATCTACATTTCAATCATGCACTGCTAAAATTTGAAAGTGCATTTCAATCTATTGATATAGCTGACATGAAATGGCTTTTTTCAGCTGATGTAATGGCACATTGTTCTCTTCTAGCCGCCTCTTTCTCTTTCATGTGCTGTGATTTCATATAAGATTTTACCATCAAACCAAAGTTGTTATTAGCCAACAGGTGGTCAGAGCAGAGAGAGATGCCACAGCGTGTCATATAATGAATTGTGCTAATGACACCATCTGTTGGCATTGCTGCTTTTAATACTGTAAAATCATTTCAAACTGCACAACCAAAGCACAGCAATCATTATAAGATAGAAGTTAAGCCCCTGCTAGTCACATATTTGCAGTTCATTGTTCATTTGAAGCCAACAAACTTGATACGCAGATTAAATAAAGCTTCCCATGTCTTCTCTTACAAGTGATATGATGCTTTCATGCTTTAATTCTACTTTGCAGACAACACGGCATCCATATTGACAAAGCGAGGTGGCTTCAGGAGACGGGAGCAGCCTGTGTATCGACTCCCTGTGTTGATTGTGGACAGTGGAAGTCCTGCTCTCAGCAGCACAAATACACTCTCAGTTCGAGTGTGTGACTGTGACTCTGACGGAGTGGCCTTGTCTTGTGGAGCTGTGGCCTATACAGCAACTGGCCTCAGCACAGGTGCCCTCCTGGCTATTCTGGGCTGCATCATCACACTTCTGGGTAAGCCCTATATGACCTTAGTGTCACGGATGCAAGTCCAGTTAACAGCAGCTTGTGTGAATATGTGTGGGTGCGTGTGTGTTTGTTTGTTTCTTCTTCTTTTTTTTTTGGTGGCTCATGGGATTGGTTGGACAGCCCAGAGTGGACCGTCTTTATTGCAGGGGTGAAAAACGCTGTACTTCTACAACCTGGGTTATTTTTTTTTTGTTTGTTTTGGATTGTTTTTTGTTTTTTGGGGGGTTGGGGGCATGCAATTTTGGATATATTAAAACATTTTACACTAACTTGACAGTCAAATCACCTAACTGCACAACCATATCGCTATTTGTGTTGAAATTTCGTTTGAAATCTTTTGACGTTCTGACTCTGACTGAATGTAAGTAGTTTCTGTTGAATGTTGAATGCCAATTTCTGTGTGTGTAGATGGCTGCAGATTTGCAACAAGCAAGAGGTGTTTTTTTATATATTACCAATAACAGATTCTATGCAATTGCAATTTTACCCCATTCGGTTAGAAACTCAGTCTGACTCTGTTTTGTTACTATCTTATTACCTTAAGTTGCTTTGAAGACGGCAACCGACCGTGAGTGGTTGCAGACCCATTCCCTATTTTTGAACTAACCATTTCAGAGGCAACGCTGTCACTAGTCGTGCTGCTGGTCTTCAACTGCTGTTTTCCCTAATGTGGCTATAGCACTAGCAGCTAAAGATTTTGTTCAATACCTCGTACCATTGCTCACTGACCTACTTAAGCAAGTGCTTCATGCCCTCGGATTTCTCCAATTAAGAACCAATCATACAAAAATGACCTCAGCTCTTTATGAGAACTTAAAATTAAAGCCAAATCGATACTAATGCAATTACGGGCAGATGGGTAGATGGGTGCAGCATGCAGCACAGCAGAAAATCATACAGGAAATGCTAAAACTCTGTCCAAAAGCAGATCTCTAGAAAGCCTCAGCAACTAATGGCTACTGATGGTGCACAAACAATGACTGAACAGAGCCAAGACATGGGCTGTCATTGTAGAGTTTACCACAAGCAGCAAATATTTAACTTGGTGAAGTGAAGCAGTTATACCCTGAATCTCAACAAAGAACAGCGGTCCCTGAGCTGTAAACTTCAGCTTGAATTGTGTGTTTGTTGCCAAGCTGCTTCGCCCTAATTGCAAATATGACGAATGACAAACAAGCCAAATCAGTGAATGCAAGAAAACAGCAGAAGAAAGTGCGATAAAAACATTGTTATGGCTCCACACGGCGTCTTGAGTTCTCCTTATAAGATTGTTTGTATCTGAGTATTACTGCAGCCTATTCATCAACTAATTCTTTGGTCTATAATAATACATAAAATGTGTGAAAACCCAGTAAGCAAATAAGCATGAAGAAGCAGCAGCACTATAACATGTATATGAGTGTGATCTGATAATGTTATAGCCTGTGAGATTACATCAGTAAAACAGCTTGCATGGCTATATAGTGTCATTTCTTTCACTAACATCTCTTGAGCATCTTTTTCTCAGCATCATAAGAGCACAAACAAACTTACGTGTACCTACACACACACACACACACATTATACCTGTCAAACTGTGCTATCTTTGGCATTTTCGATAGACTCACTGTAGCAAATTACTGCTTTTGCAACAAGCTGCCTAAAGACCCAATTTAAAAAGGTGACTGTTATATGTAGACACGACACTGGTTCCTCCTTTGAGTTAGATGCTCTTTTTTATGCTTGGCTTTTATAATGACTGGACTGTAAATGAAGGAAAAAAGCAGCGATTGTCCAAAGAAGAACTTTGAAAGACTTTCAGAAAGCCTGGAAAAGTATTGCTCAAGATCACCAAAAATTGCTAAAAAGCCTGGCTGCTTGTAAGTAAAATAAACCCTCCCCACCTCTGACCTTGTCAACTCCTATGATAATTAAGCCCCTTAGCAAATCAAGAGTGGGCAGGAAGCTGAGAGTTTCTGTAGACTTAAGCATTTCTTCCTAGTTGTCTGGCTGAACAGCATACAAGCTTAGCTCCATTTGTCTGTTAAGTTGCAGTGGGGATATACTTAAGCTAACTTTAAACCTTGCAGTTCAGGAGTAAGTACAGAATTAAGTGGTGGTAATGTAGCTTTACAGTCGTGCACTATGTGAGAACCACAGCTCACCTCAGCATCTACAGCACATTTAGACCGTGCTTGTTATGCATTCTCCAGGCAGCTGAGTGTGCAAGAGATTTCTTGCTAAAATAGAGTTGCATCTTCAGGTCTTGCAGAGGTCAAACCTGGGGGAGATAGCTGCCTCTCATATTTGCTCTTTGGTAAATACACGTGACCTCAGTCAGTCAGCCCTGGATGTTTACAAGTGAAATACAACTGAAATCATGCCAACAGGATCAGTTGGCTAAAGTTAGTGTAATGGTTTTTGTGCTCATCTTGTGGTAAAATTCTTCATGTCATTTTTTTACTGAAGTAAGTCAAGAACAGATAAAAGATCACCTTGATTTACTTCGTCTGACTTTCGCAAAATAGGATTAATTTGCTTAACTTGCTTAAACATCTGTTTAAAAAAAATGTAATTGTTATAGTCCATCCATCCATCCATTCGCTTCCGCTTATCCTTTTCAGGGTCGCGGGGGGCGCTGGAGCCTATCCCAGCTGTCATAGGGCGAGAGGCAGGGTACACCCTGGACAGGTTGCCAGTCTGTCACAGGGCCAACACACAGGGACAGACAACCATTTGCACTCACATTCACTCGCACATTCACACCTAGTGGCAATTTGGATTATCCAATTAACCTATCCCCACAAGCTGCATGTCTTTGGACGGTGGGAGGAAGCCGGAGTACCCGGAGGGAACCCACGCAAACACGGGGAGAACATGCAAACTCCACACAGAAAGACCCCGGCCTGATGGTGGAATTGAACTCAGGACCTTCTTGCTGTGCGGCAACAGTGCTAACCACCGTGCCACCGTGCCATAGTCTTTATTGTTAAATGCATATATTGTACCAAGTACCAAGGGCTCAGAGAAGAGCTCATAAAGATGAGGTGAAAGATGGGTAAAGGTAACAGTGGTCCCAGCAGAGCACTTGATGCAGTGACCCCCAAGCTGGGCGAGTGGCTCCAGCAGATCCCAGGAACTATATATATATATATATATATATATATATATATATATATATATATATATATATATATATATGTGTGTGTGTGTGTGTGTGTGTGTGTCATTTTTGCTACAGCCCAGCACTCTTGCATTTACGTTAAAGAAAAAAGAATCCAGTGTAATAATGTGCATTTTTATTGAGAGAAAGCAGTGCCTGAAGGCAGACTGAGTCAGTGATGAGATTTTAGATTTTAGATCATTTTTTAGAGAGCTCTTATTACAGCTTCCCCCAGATATATGTCAGTGTATTTTATTAACCTAATAATAATACAAGGAGGTCATATAGATAAGTACTGTATGGAATACTGCATTTCAAGGGCACTCTGTTACTGTTTTTCTGGTACACCATATGTTAAGATATTAGTAAAGACACTTGTAAATGAGAATTCATTAGCATGCTCTTATAGATGATGCAGCAGTGAGCCGTCAGCTCCTGGCTGCATCGTTACTCATAAAACCCACAGATAAAGCGTTACGCCATCAGGGCAGAGTCATACTTTAACGCTTAGATGCTCTTCACTGAAAGCCGAGGTGGATCTAAACAGCATATACAATAACTGAAATGAGATCTTTGATGGGGTCAAACTTTGCTTATCATCCTAGTCCCCTTGAGGTCTGCCTTCTTTTTATTGCGACAGAGAGCACTTTCTTTGATAAATGAAAACTTCAAAAGAGCAACAGGGGGAAATACGTAGCAGTGCAACCCTGAGCGTGGCACCTCTAATGAAAGCTGCCTCTATTCTACACAACATGTCCTCAGGCCATGGGCATGGAACTAATGGCCTAAAGTTTAATATACCTCCAAGTTTCTGTGTTTGTGTGAATGTGACTGTGTGTCCTTAGCTCCGTAGCTTTACCCATCAGTCTGTTTTGCTCAACTGGCCTCTGTCCTGTTCACTGTTTCCTCTTTGTGTCTGTTTGTCCCATCCACCCCCACCAGAGACCTCTAGTTTCTCTCGTATTAACAGCCCATGCGTGCCCACGCTGCCCAATCCTTTATTCTGATCTTCCTTGATAGTGTTCCATCAAGATCTTTTTCAATCTGCAGGTAGCAATTGAGGCTGTGATTGCGTGTGATTGTATTGTTGTGGACGAGACATGAGCCGGAATAAGACCGGAGCTGTCTCCCTGCTGTCATCCTCAGGTGCCGTTAGTCTTACGTCTTCTTTTTTTTTTCCATCCCTCTCCCCTTCTTTTCTTCCATCAATCTCTCTCTCTCCCTCTCATCAGGTGAGTGGAGCACGCACTTCCACCAGTAACGCTGATTCTAGCTATCTGTCCTCATGACAGGTCTAAAAACTACAATGCATGTTGCGTGTGGAGGGCTCTTCGGAGTGTCACTCCTCCACTTTGTCCGGGAGCTTGGAGCTTCACGGGAGCTTAAGGAAAATGCGGCGTTTTTCGCTGGTCTGCTTTCAAAGCCCACAGAGCTGTGTGCATTAGCTTTAGCACTACATGCTCATAAGCTAAGTGGCCATTAATCATAGGCTGATATTTTTAGATTTAATTACTGAGCCTGTTCTCTGCTTCTTGCAGTTATGTTCCTGAAAACATCTCAACACAAGCATTTTTTTTAAGTCATTTAGAATCTTTTTAATGACAGTCCTTTTTGGATGATGTATCCAAATAACCGAGAGGATCATTATCACATTAAGATCCAGTTTTTTTTTCCCCCAGTACAGGTCAGATATTGCCCAGTCCTCCAGAGGGCCAATTAGAACATTACGCAGCACTCCAGATCTCCAGACAGTTATTTCTGTCTGACTATTTCTTATCAGACTCATCCTTTAAATCACCATGTCTACTCATCTGTCTCTTATTTTAGTCCATGTCCCCTGTGCAAGTCTTCCGTCTGTGTCTCTATTTATGTGTCTGCATTCACACAGCAGACGATTTCTTTCTCAGATACCATCTTTCAGCTCGACTGTGCACATTATGACATGAAAATGGCCGCGTTGGCTTTGACTGTTAAAATTGCGAAATGTTGTTTGCTATCATTACAACGTTGTGTGACGTGCAAAAAAAGAAAATAAAGAAAATAAAAAGAAGAAAAGGAAATTAGCCCTTTATTCAGCCGAGCAAGTCAATTACCTTCAAATTTGTCTTCGTTATGCTTGGCAAAAGCTGAAAAGACCTCTTGTAAGGATTTGGAGAAAAAGTGGCAACAGCTTGGAGGAGGATACAGAGGACCCAAATAAATACATAAATGTTGATAAAACAGTAAATAAGCGCAGGCGCATAATCGGGACAGATGCACAGTTAACAGTGTGACAGATAATATCAGCAACAGCACAGGCGACATAAAAGCCATTTGAAGCGTTCAGCAAACACATCGCAGCTCTGATAAATAATAAAATGTGGCCAGTCAAATGGAGGTTTTGTATTCGATGATTGTGATAGTTTCCCTGCTCTTTATCAAGTTGTGCAGAATCTATTTGCTTCTACCGACAATGTCATCCCCAGAAGAGAGCGACATCTGTTATGTTTCTGAAGCGGTGTGACACCTCCTTGGTATGACACTGTTATTTTCTGTCCCTTTCCTTTCTTGTCTGTTCTTTGTTCTTGTAATTAGAAATCATGGGTCTGTCACTATTAAATATCACCTTCAGAAACCCAATCAGGCGCTGTTTTGAAAATCGCTTAATTGTGTCAGTCGTTTGCCAATCATCTGCTTCTGCAGTGCGAGGCTGTGTTTTTTTGTTGTTGCTTTTGAGTTTTGGTTGGAGACAACAAAACAGATCACTTCAAAACTTTACTTTGGGGCTCATCTCTGATTTTAAATGATTAAAAATACCCAACTTTAAGGTCACGGTGAGTGAAGCTGTGTGTGGATGGCATTTAAGTCAAATCCTTCAGACTTGATTTGCTCTCTGTTTTGAAAAACTATGTATAGACACTGGAATTATTATTTATTTGTACCAAGTCAGATCCAAACCTACCTCAGTCTCATTACAACAACCCACACACTAACAGTCAAATGCTGTTTTAATCCCTGTCTACATGTACAAGGGTATTTTGTAGCACAGAGCTTTTTCTATGTGTTTTGGCCTTCCACGCACAAAGGCCATCTCAGTTCACTGATGAAGGTTTTTGTCTTGTGTGTGCCTTTATCTCATTTTTTGACATCAGACTGTGCACGATGATATAGTTTGTATGCTTCTGATTAAAGAACATCTCTATATGGTTAGGGTTTCATCACCACCTGTTGCTCTTAACAGTGTTTGGCATCATTTCTTGCATTTTCATGTTGATGGGGGTATTTTTCAGGACAGTGGGTGTCTTACAAAATACCAAAAAATCCCCATTTTACAAAAGAAATCAATAGTAATATCATACAGCAATTCTTTTTCAGGCCTTGCTGTGCTTTTTGGCATAAAATAAAAAAGAACAGGCTCACTGGCTCTGAATCATTAAAATATTAGAGGTGCAAAGTTGCACATTGAAAGTGCCCTCTGACTAGAGACTTTACAATGATTCAATACCAAACTGGCAATAATCTCGTGAATGTTAAGAAGGTGACTCATCCTGCTTAGGTCTTTGGTCCACTGACTGCTGTTTGGTCTCTGGATCATAGCCATAAAGGAACTTTCAGCGACCAGCCTAGACATGATTGGAATATGTTGCTATCTCATCACTCAAGAAAGCTGATGTTAGTGATTTCTCATGCCTACATAGGAGCTTGACTGAGATAATAAGTGGGTCACAACATGTTTTAATATGATGTTCTTTAGTTTATCCAATTCATCTTTGAAAAGACAAATGTTTAATAACTTTTAATAAAAACCCAGCCTGTGGCAACACGCCATTATGATGCCAGGATTTTGATCCATTTTTAATATTACTGAGAATTTTGACTTTGCTGCTGTTCTCGTGTTTTTGATTCTGGTGGTGTTCTCACTGTGTCTGGATCAGTACTCCGGCTTCCTCCCACAGTCCAAAGACGTACGTGGGGTTAGGTTAACTGGAGATTCTAAACTGGCCATAGGCGTGAATTTGAGTTTGAATGGTTGTCTGTCTCTCTGTGTTGGCTCTGCGATAGACTGGTGACCTGTCCAGGGTGTACTCAGCCTCTCATCCAATACCAGCTTGGATGGATGGATGGTGTTTGCGGGCTTCCTCATTGTTTCCCAGTCTGTTTCATGTAGTCTTCTTGTCTTATTATTTGTCTTTTGGTTATTTTCTGTTTTACTATGAAGGGTTGTTTTCTTTTGTATTACTCCCTGCCTCTTTCTTCCTCCCTCCTACCATTACCTGTGTCCACCAGTGTTCTGCCCTCACCTGTTTCTTGCTCCCTATTTAGGGTTCTGTGTGTAGTTATAGTCCTGTGTTTCATTTTTCTGTTATGTTCCCTCATTTGTACTCCATATGTTATCCTGATGGTCTTCATGCTTCTCATGGCTATTTTGGATTGGTTGGCTGTGTGGACTTTTAATCACTTCAGTAGCCTCTGTCCATCCAAACCTTGACATAGTGTACTGCCCAGTCTGGCAGAGGGTTTTAAGTGGCCTTATCGAAACGACTGATACTAAACAAAAATGATATACTAACTAACTAACTATACTAACTAGAGTGAGAAAAAATAAACTAATAAAAAAAAACTTAGCTGATGTCCACTACATATGATCTATGTAGATGTAGCTTGGAGAGATGTACCAGTTCAGTATGTTTCTAAATTCTGATTTAGTGCATGCAAGCAAAAAAAGCACTCAAAAGCACACAGAGGAGGTCAGAAAAGTAGAAAGTGCTAAAAGTTTCAGAAAATTGTCTTCATGTTGGGCATCAATAAAATGAGTCTTCAGAGTCCTTAATAATTTAAAAGCAGTGCTTCTTTTCTTTTTCTTTTTTTAAATATGAATGGCATTAACAATTGTCTGTGTACCATTAATTAGTATTTAAACATTGAGCTTCCACTCATGTCAGACAGCCTCACAGCTGCTGATTAATACCTCTCATAAATTACATTGCAACGAAGAGACATAGATTGTGTGTGGGTGACAAAATGAGTAAATAATCAGTCCTGGCTTCACCAGAATCACAGCGCATAGAAAAATACTCTAATGAGAAAGTGATGCTTGCTGGAAAGAAAAGGGCAACACTGAAAACTCACCTTGTTTGCAATCGATTGTGTGGGGTAGATCATTTAAGCAATTCAATTACAGCAAAAGCCTTTGTAGCACTAAATTGATCTCCTTTTTGTCTATTTGTGATTTAGTATACATCTTCAGTACATGTGCTATGAAAAGTGGGGCTCCTGTCATTTCACGGTTGTGTTTGTTAAATTGCCTAGGCTGGAAATCATCTCTTACAAGACCCCTGGTACCTGACACAGACTGACTATTTGTATGCCCGACCATCCACCTGCTCATCCTTTGGGTTGTGATTGGATGTTGGCCCGTTTCCAGTCTGTGATGCATCGTGGCTGCCTTCTAGGCATTAAAACCTAAAGAGCTTTGCTGGAAAGCACTGAGAATATTCTATTTCAATGTGCCACTTTGTAATTCACTTTGGAGAAGCCTTGCTGATTTGAATAGAATTTAGAACGACTCGAGTTGCTTAAAATCTTCCACAGAAATGTTTGGCATTCTTTCCCAAAGCGCTGAAAAGTATCATGGATATTGGTAGCATTGTTTGAGTGAAGGACTAGTCCAAATATTTCACAAAATCTGGTTTATATACTACTACATAGTGCTTTTGTTATAGGGTACACGCAGTCACCAAAAAGCCCACAGAGAGCTGTCCATTCATCTCCTACAGTGTTTCCATGTGACACTTTCCTGCCTTCCATCTCTTCCATTTGCTCCCTTATTAGAGGGTGTGAAGTGGTGTTTGAATTTGGATCCAGGGCCTCTTTCTGTGTTGCCTGCAGTAGCTTGATGCCGAGAAGGAAAAGAAATATGGGCCCACGGAACGATATTTCACTGGCACCAGCCTGACATTGATGGATAGAGGATCATTAGACATTTGCCAGTTTGCTTGGGCGTAGAGTTATTTTCAGCAATAATGTATGGGAGAGGGAACAGGGGCTGGAGGAGGGCTTCTGGCAAGATCTCAGAGGACCAAGGATTTCAGTTTGGTGGAGTTTTGTACAAGTCTTGAAAACGTAGGAGGTGGAAAACACAGAGGGACAAAATACAGCATATTACATAACAGTTTTAGCTTTGTAACTAATAGAATTTGCAAAGCACTACCATTGAAATGATAGGGCAGCAGTTTCCAAGCTATTTTATCAGACATGCTCTGACAAGCCCTGAATGAATCAATACCCAGTCAGTGAGGAAACACATCACCCACCATATGTGTGCATTTTTCATTTATTGACTGAGTTTATAGGCAGCATGGTGGTTAGTGCCGTCTCATCACAGCAAGTAGCTCCCACTAAGGGTAATCTGGCTTCCCCTCAGAGTCTAAAGACATGCAGGAGAAGTTAATTGGTGGCTCTAAATTGGTCATGGGTGTAAATGTGAGTGATGCTATCAACCTGTCCAGGTTGTACCCCAATTTTCAGCCCATGACAGCTGCAATAGGCTCCGGTCCCCATTGACCTTGACCTGAATAAGCAAACAAAACGGATAGTAAATATTACGCACTACAGTTGTTGGTCTGAAAGTTGGGTATGTGATGACGTTTGCACTTGTGCTCTATTTGAGCAGTTACCCGTTATGTGTAACATAATCATACATCATTTTTGGACACCTTGATTGTTTGTCAGCTTCCATCCATTGTTACTTTACCCAGCAGCTGTTTACCCGTTCAGTTAATGTTAGCTAAATATCAGATTTAGCTAACTACTTTTAGCTAACATTTATTAATTACTTTGATCACCCATTTTGAACCTTTATTAATTTTTTTTAAGAGCTTTTTCAGTCAGTTACTTTTGTTAACTATTGAGCTGCATTGCTTTTAGCTTATCACTGGAACAGTTTGATATTTACTAAACTTATTTTCAATTACTTTTAGCGAAAAATTTCAATCATCTATTTAAGCTAACTGCTATATTTCCATGCTTGAACGACCATCTGAATAATTTTCCCTCTCAGGACCTTTTTCAGCCATTTTTGTTCAGTTGCTATAAAGAGGTGTTTTGCTTTTGTTTTGTTTCATTTACTTTTAGCGTGTATTTAATTTACCTCAGACAATTTATATCAGCGTAGATTCTCATGATCTCGTGTCTCATGTCTAGTCTTGATTGTCTTAAGCACTTCAGTCGAATGCAATCCAATTCAAGCGCTTACAGTAAGATGATAATTTGTATCTCTTACTTGTTTGCCAACACACTCAATTGCATCATGCCTCTCTGCAAGCTTCCCACTTGTTCTATGTTATGAACTCTTAAGGTACAAGCACTCTTAGGTGGAAATTACTTTTTTCATCTGTTCTTGCATCTTTTCAGCTGATTGGAATGGAAAGAATGTCACTTATTACTGACTGATTTCTGCTTTTCTTCGCAGTCATGGTTCTACTAATTGTGACTATGCGTCGGAGAAGAAAAGAACCTCTGATTCTGGAAGAGGAAAGAGATATCAGAGAAAACATCGTCCGTTACGACGATGAGGGAGGGGGCGAGGAGGACACAGAGGCCTTCGACATGGTGACCCTGCGTAACCTCAATGTCATCAGAGACCCCAATGTACGACGAGACGTCACTCCAGATACCCCTACTTTCTTTCATTACCCCTCAGCTTCTCGCCCGTCCTATAAATCCCTACCAGACAATGTGGTGTTTCGAGAGTTTATTTGGGAGCGACTGAAGGATGCCGACGTGGACCCATCAGCTCCTCCGTACGACTCTCTGCAGACGTATGCTTTTGAAGGTAGCGGCTCTGTAGCTGAGTCGCTAAGCTCACTGGAGTCACTAAGTACAGACTCAGATCAGAACTATGACTATCTCAGCAACTGGGGACCACGCTTCAAAAAGCTGGCTGACCTGTACGGCAACAGCGATAGCACCACTGTCTTGTCATAGCCACTAAATGTGTTTCTTAACATTTGTGGGACTCCAAAAAATAATAGTAATTTATTGTCAGAGAAAATGATTTTGTCTGCCTTAGTGCATTGGAGGAAAAGATTCAAAGACAACACAAGAGACTGAAAGAAAAACACTTTGACTTCAAAGGTTTTTTTGGTTTGTTTACCTCCCTGTATGGATTTTGAAAAGCGTGCCATGGTGAGTTTTGACACGGACTTCAAAAGTGGCTTGACTGAGGAGGAAACCTTGTGTGCAAAAGACATTAAAGGTTTCAGATTTTGGGCTTGGGTCCAACCATTGACTGCAGAATGCATACATGTTGGAGCATTTTTACGGGGAGGCACCTGTCCTTTCATTCCTGTGATGGGCACCGGCCCAGCACTCTTGCTTTGAAGCATTCCTTTGCTATCTTTGTGCTAAAAAAACATAAAAAAATTTCTCATGAAAGGCTGTGTCTCTAGCGGCTAATCAGTAGTCACTTGACTGTTCATATGAAATTTGACAGCAGTTTATATGGGATTTTTTTTTTCTCCTTCTTCTATCTTTGGGACGGGGAGCAGGGGGATGAGGGGCTGTTTTTCACAAACACTGAAATCGAGGAGCCACATTATTCACGGACTCAGAAATATCCTTCAACACTATATGAAGTGCAACTGCACACATATAATAAAGTATAAACAAGTATTTGATGTGCTAAGGAAATGATGTGAAGACATAAGTTGTGCAAATCATAAAAAGAATGACATGCTCGTCATTTTGATGTCTCCACTGGGTGAAACAGGAAAACATCATTTCTCTTCTTCTCCCAACAATACATTTTGCAGAAGTTGCAATGTAGTGTTTGTCTCAGTCTGTTTTTTCTTCAGCCTTTCTATTGCAAAGTCAAATGTATAATTTCTGAGGTATAATCTGTCAGGGTTTAGTTGTTTTGCTTTTGTACAAGGCAGGTTGGGTCTGGGAATGTTTGCTACACCAGAAACTGTCACTGATGGATCTGTCCTCGCTGTGCTTGATTGCAAATTCACACCACCTAGACTAAAAAAATAAATAAATGTTTCTGAGGTGACAGTCGTAACCTGGGTGAAGTTGCAGTTTGTAAGTAAATGACTTTTGCTTCTGTAGTTTGCAGATTCCAGCATATATTGTCTTTCAGAAATGAAGTAAATAATGTCAGTGGTTTGAATATTGATGGTGAAAGGACACACTGTATGATAATCATTTTGTGCCAATTTTCTTTTCCAGCTTAAACAAATTACGTTACAACTAGGTGTCCACATGTACACTGATATGTATTCTTATTTATTTTGAAGAGGCAGAACTGTGCAAATGATGTTTTTATCTTTTGCTGAAAATAAAATTGACATTCAGTTCCTTAAAAGATCGAAGCACTTTCTTTCAATCCTTCTGAACATGTGTACAAATATATAGACATGAACTCTGGGTTAAAAAAGGAAAACTAAAATCCTAAAGAGCATCTAATTAATGACTAAAAAAATCTTGACTTTATTCTCTGCGCATTTGGGGATCTCAAGTAACTGGGGAGAAGAAGGGGGAAGAAAGAGAAAAGAGAACTTTATTTTTTTCATACATTTTTTGATGTGCCTTTAAGTAGTTGAAAGGCCTCGTAGTGACAAAGCATTCGCACTCCACGGAGGCTTGTGTGGTGATTGCAAGGTTCATGTGTGGAATGCACTACACACAGGCACAGGTCTTTGTTTTCAGACACCAACTTTATTTCTTTTTGTACGTGATGACCGACACAGTCTGACAGCCGTCGGACACAGCTGATCTCCAGCCCCCCTCCGCTCCTCTCCCGTCTCACTATAAAGGGTAAGGAAAGCATCATCAGTTCAAAACGCCATCAGCTGTTTTCACCTGCGTTTCCAGCACCGCCCCGTTGAGCTCACCGCACCACCCCTCCCCTGCAGCCGCGCCCGGGACCACACCTCCGCCACATCATGTTTGGCCATTTGAGAACTATTTTTGTAAATTAGCCAAGCTTGAACAGTAAAGTAAAAGGACGATTATAGGTGGAATAGGATAAATGGCAAATAAACAATGTGCACTAATTTTCTGTTTTCATAGGATCCCCAAAATTCTTTCAAATGCATAATTTTGGCATTAAAACTTTGTGTATACATGCATACATATAGCAAAAATCATGGTCTACAGTTGTCAAGCATTGTTGCCAATTAATTTTAGGACAGCAAGATGTGAGTATGTTGTTTACGAAGCAATTCACAGTAATTTGTGAAATGTGAGACAAGGTTATTCATTAGTTTTTATCCTACATTTTGTTTTGTGGGGGGCAAGCAAATACCGCTCCGTGAGGTTTATTGATCAAAAGATTTTGAAAAGATCGGGGTTTGGTTTAAAGTACGGCTGGTGCATGTTTTATAGTTAGTGAAACTGCAATATTAAAAGGATATTTTACCAGTGTAACACCACCAAGTCATTTTTTAGACATCAATGGTAATAGGTACTTACCATACAAATTCAGTCTTTATAAGTGACCATTTCCACAACGTTCATCACACTGACTATGAAAACTCTCCAGATATACATATATATGGACAGAGAGAGAAAGAGAGTCGGTTTGCAGCTACATGAAGTCACAGAAGCAAATGAGACAGCCTGAGTTCACAGAAGCCTGATCAGTATTTCAGATTTTGTGTTTTTTGAGTAAAATATTTTCATTTTTTGACTTGATTTTTACCACACCGTGTGAATTTTATTAGTGGAAACTTTCAATACCACAGGTGTCTGAACACTAAAACTATAAGGCAAACAGATATACATATTATATATTTCTTTACATTTAATTCCAGTTTTGTCATTTCCTTAAAAGATATTTTTGCCAGCTGTGTTTATAGCCTGCAGCTTAGAGGCGTTAGTCAAAATGTAGACAACTAGCATCTCTTTCCATTTAATGCACTCAGAGGTTCATGAATACAATTGACAGTATAATTTACAATGATGCAAGAGATTGCAATGAAATTGTTATGCATCTTTGGTTGGTAAATATACCATCTCCTTACAGGTATTGACATACTTTCTAAAGCTTTGAACCTGGCAAAAACAGAGCATGTAAGATTTTTCAAGTGTTAGTCAGGAGTAACCAAGGTCACCATATATATGCGCTCATTGTCATGCAGTTCACGCAAACCTACAAGCGAAGATGTGGATAGTATTCTTCTTCACATATTTATGGGTTATAATGCACGATAGCTTCTTGCATACCATATTTAAAAGCCCCCAAAAATCACTTTTGAGAGCTACACATAGCCCACCAAAAGGATGCAGCTAAAACCTGTAGATGAAAAACTCAAGTAGTGGAAGAGAACTGAGGGAAAAACATACAATCAATTAAATGTAAAAAAACAAAAAGACAACTATAAAACTACCCTGAAGCGTGAAAGAAAAGTGTCTGAAAAGGGTTAAAAAGTAGAGTGAAATGAAACATAGGTAAAATATTAATATATAATTAATAAGCGCAAAATTTATGAAACAGACAATTATCCCAACACAAACTGAAGTAATAACATAGCCTGACGTAGGACTGCTCAATTAATTGAATTTTAATCTCGATTACGATCTGGGCTTTCAACAATCATTAAAAATGACTGAGCCGATTATTAGCACCTCCCTCGTGCTTTACTCTCGCGCTGCTCCGTGTGGCAAATCGAGCGCACCTCTCTGCATTTCGAACACGCGTCACAACAATTAAGAGGACCCGAGGGAAGCTCGGAAAGCTAAGCAGAAGTTATTTGGAGAGGAGAGTGACTGCCGTTGGTTGAAAAGAGAGGTAAAAAAAACTTCAGTGGTGTGGAAACATTATGGGTTCGCGGAGTCAGACGTGGATCAAGTAGACATAGTGTGCAGAGCAACACTGCAAAGTTCACTAAACATAGATGTTTACATTTTTCATTTATTTCTTATATTGCAAACATTTGCACTGTTATCAGTATTTGCACACTATTTTATATTATTTTTTAAAGTAATTATTCAATACATTGTTATTGTTAAATAAGTATCGTCAAATAATCGAGATCTCAATTTCAGTGAAAATAATCGTGATTATCATTTTTGCCATAATCGAGCAGCCCTAGCCTGACGCAGTTGTCGGAACACATAACGTGTATGAGATTTCCTTTATGGAAGCAGAAAGACAGCGGCTCAAGCAAAGACACCTGATGTAATCTCCAGCACTGATAGCAGCAGCAACAAGATGTGGGTTTTGATTGACCAACTGTCAATCAAAATCACCAGAAATTGTTTTAAATGGCCGCTGCCTTGGGTACTTATGAGCAATCAGGGACCCCATGTTATCGGGGGCTCAATCTGGACCTCGACTGATTACTTGTGTTGGTCCTGCCGCCTTGGCTGGCAAGGCCCTGGGCAGCCACAGACACTTCACTCAATTCTTATCATAACCATGCATCATCAACAAATTGCCCTGACAAAGAGGTGCCCATTTTCACAGACTCTCAGCGAGATGAGGAACATGCTTTCCTTCAGATTGTCGACTGGAACATCGCTAATAGTGTTTGACCTCTTGGCTGCCTGTTAAGGAAATCATTCCCTGCAGATGGCTTTTAGCTTCGCACAACACAGGTGACAAAGATCATCTGTCGTGCAATTACACGGTTCTATTTTTAGCGCTTCTAACAACAACACTTCATGTGATTCAAAGCAGAATTTATTTAATTGTGATGCTGTTTATAGTTTTACATTCTGTGTGTTTTTGTCGTGTAAAGTGAATATCTATAATCAATTCATAGGTTCAAGTGAGTATTAACCATAAAATGCGTTTTAAGTGTGCTTTTTGCCAGGTTTTAAGGCAACCAGCTGATATATAGGCTTACTTCTAAGCCAGTTAGAGACTTATAATTATGCATGTGAGATGTTGTTTATATCTGAGAGCACCCAGCATCAAACAAACTCCAAAGAAAGTGTCTCTCGGTTTTCTTGCTCTCATATAGAATAAAAATAGAAATAAATAATCTGCTCGCCATCTGTCCCAGGGTGTCTGTTGGTGGCAGAGAAATGGGGCCCCCGCTCTGGCATCAGCTGGACAACTCCACGCTGGTCCTTTGAAAAAGAGAAAAGGAGGGAACGGAAGATCAAAGGCCATTGCAACACCATGTTTTATTCTGTCTCGCGCCGCAGCGCTCACAGTTCTCCTGCCTTCAGCAAAAGAGATCTCAGACCTGAGGTTTGTGTACTCTATAGCTTCACCAAATTAGACTGGTCCCAGACCTGGGCAATATAAATAATTCTCTTGAGAGGTATGTGTGTAAGTGGGAGTGCATCAGCTTGCTCCTTGACTGCCTGGGGAATTGGGAAGGAGTGGAAAAGTAGGTCATAGTGGCAAGATTAGGGTAATGAAGTGTAAAAGAAGAGAAATGTGGGATTATCACTGGGAAATGACTCAAAATTGATCTATCATTCATACATCGGTGTCCACTGTGTGTACAAAACTGGACAGCGTGGAAGAGGAAATGTGATATGAAATCAGTAAGATTGGCAACTGCTTCATCTTTCACAGGCTGCCGTTTGTCTTGGCTTGCAAAGGTCAAAACCAGATAATTTAGAGAACAATGAAATTGCCACTGTTAAAAATTGAGTTCCTGGAAACTTATCTGAACATTTCCTGGCATGACATTCAATAGATATATACAATATGGTTTAACAGGTGCTTTGGGCTCTTTTCAATATTCTTTTTCTTGGTTGGGTGACTGCATTTACAGATTCTGTTACATCACCATATTTCTTCATTATGGACAATTGAAGGAGAGATTTTGCGAGAAAAATACGACAAGATCTGCTTGTCAGGCCACTATGTGCAAAAATTTATTTTGGGTCATTTTTTACACAAATTTCCATTTAAACATTTGACCGTGGAGCTGATGTGAACTCGCTTAGAGCATCAGTACAATGATGAATTAAAGTAATTAGAAAATGATGCACTGCAGCCCTCTCCAGTGATGATTGGCAAAAACATGTCAGGGCAACATCAGCATTAATGAGCCATAATCGACATAGGCCTAATTAGCAGCACTTTGTACTTTTATGTAGGTTTATCATCATTAGCCAAGCCAGGCTTGATATGGCACTGAGTATGTGGGTGGCATAAGTGTTTGTTTATCGTGTAGACACGGAAAATAGTTACATGCTACAACAGCCTCGGTGGAGGGAAGTGTTTCTGTAGGCCTACATCTCCCATCAGGAGGGGCTTTTGGGCTAATTAGATCTCCAAAGACTTCGGAAACTGTGGAAGGAAACATGCATATTAAAAAAACAAGGAAAATTAACGGTAGTTGTTTTGGGTTTTTCATAGCTAGCTCAGCTCAATTAGACATGCTAATCAAAAAGACTAATAAATCATCTATCACTGGGACTATTAGAACCAATCAGCGAAGGTTTAACACCACTTTCTTTGGAGTTTTATTACTACGCATGGCAGTCGTACTTAGTCTGGACGGTGTTGTTTATTGTTATTCTGCCACTTCTCTCACTGCTGATCATAGGGTGTTTGACATTATTAATAAAAATATGAATCAATCGTGTCTTCTGCCATCCGCCAATTTACATATCTTTACATGGAGCAACTGAGCATGGAGCCAACTCCCCGCTTAATAATTCACGAGATGTTTTCCCTTTCTATTGTCGTTTCAAGGCGTGAGCATGCTGGGTTTATTTTTCTAATAAAACCAAATGGTACAATGAGAGGATGGAATTATCCTGGTTGTATTTAATTGAGTTTGACCAGGTCCCCGCTCGGTGTCGATCTAATCTCCCCGCAGCACTGTAGTCTCTCTCCCAGGGAGACAGGGGAGGCCGATAAACTTTGAAGCTTGCGCTGAGAACCTGCTCGCTTCACCCTCTGCATTATTCATGATGCAGGGACTAGAGCATCTTCAAATGGCCTGTCATTTCCTTTTACCCTCCATCACAATGGCCATATGCTGCACACACTAGAGGAGGGGATAGGGGAAAGCAATCTGCAGCTAAGCCTAGCCAAACAGGAACACATACATACTAACAGATACATTCACAGGTAAACCCACACAAGGAGATATGTACAAGTGGGGAAGCTGGGACAAAAAAAAGTCTGCTGTGGCATATTTCAATCTTGTGCCATTCAAAACTAACCTCCTCCCACTGCTTCATCCCCCCCCCCAGACAGCTACTGCTGCTAAAGTAAACACGATGGTACCCCGTATTGCTGCCAAACTGGCATTTGCAGAAAAGTTATAAAAGGGCAAAAATGAGAACAATCAAAAGTTTTTGGCAATATGTTCAAAGATTTGCAAGTCTTGTGACATTTTTGGAAAGGTATGAACTTGCATAATTGTTCTCTTAGGAAACAGAAGATGCAAATCTCTCATGATGAGGTGCGGTTAGCTTTTTTTTTTCCACAGCTAAACAAAGTGTGGAGGCGTACTCAGTGTTTGAGTATAAGTTGTAAGGATCTTGTCTCAGATCGGTGACATTTTGTCAGCCGCTGCGGAGTCCCTTCAGCCAGTGTTCCGCACATTATTTGTGTTTACAGAGTTTGTTTGCGTGACAAAACCACACAAGGCACGTCCCTCGGAGGTAATTGGGATTGCCGTCATTTGGCCTCCCTAATGTCTGCCATTCAGCATTAACATATCATTAGCTCTTTCTGGGACCGTTCACTCAGAAAATTAGAGGTCTCCATAGACCCCCGGCTCCATCAATATGGCAAAACCAGTTGACACCTTCTCTTTGTAGTTTTCCTGAGAGAAAAGCAAAATGGAGATAGGCGTGGGAGTAAGAATGGCAGATCAAGTGGTACGTCATTATATTACTTTATAAAACTTTGTATTTGTGACCGCAGCTCATGAAATGTAATTTGCTCTTCTCAACGAATATAATTGAAATTTTTTTCATGACCTTCACCTTGAAGTAAAAAGATGGTGCAGACAGATTGTGGAACGTGATAAAATTACATATATGGTTCCCGAGGGCTGACGTGGATTCTACTAAAATAACATCAGCCTTAAAGTGATTCATTAAATGCTATTGTAAAAAGCCTGTCCTTGTCGAATGGTTGAGATGAACAGCACTGCTATGATACCTAATGACAAAACATCTGGTTGATTGTTCCTACGCTGTGATGGAATTGCTGTAGCTTGGGCATTTAGTCTTCGTAAATACCTTGTTTTGACACCTATAATGGCACGAAGTCTAAGTTGTTTTTGTTGTTGATGCACGCACTAAATAGGTAGATGCTGTAAAGTGAAGTTCTTCTCCGGGGTAATTACCTGTTAAAAATAAATACAAATACAAATGTGCAACATCACAGATCACAGCTTGTCATTGTTTTTTTCTTTAACGCATACATTTAGAATACATATCTATGGACTGCAGGAGAAAGGACACGCACACTCCACACGGAAAGGCCAAAAAGAAACAGCTCCTTCACCGTGCTTTTAGAAACCATGTCCCTTCTTACATTCAGGGGCGTAATTTCCAGGGGGGTTATGACACCCCCCCCAAATAACCAGACCTAACCAATATAATCCCCCCAATAACATTATGAATTATCTTGCATATATAGGCTGTTTTCTTTACTCATTTCAGATATTACCAGCAAAATAGTTACATGTTTAATCATCTGGGAATTTACCCAGATTTATTTATTTATTTATTTATACAGAGAGCTTGACCCCTCCCAGTGATCAGCACAAAGTTAGTTGTTTTTCAGTTGTTCAGCACTGATGCTTACATTTAATGCCCTGCTTTGGTTTCTGATTGTATATGTTTGTGCTACCCATTGTATTTTGAAACAAGAGACTGTTTTTGTGTTTTTCACTCAAAGCTATTGTTCTATGTTAGAAACAAATAAAGAATACATATTTTGTAATTTGCATAAAAAATATCTTTTATTTTATTGCTCTCAACAGGAGTGAAAGAAGGTTAGGCTGAAGTTTTTCTTTCAACAAACAAACAACTAAAACATGTACTTGTTATATGTAGATATTTTAAAAGGAGATTATTAGGAAAATTCTACTTTAAATGGTGCCTGGTAGTAATACTAATTGAAGTAATATTGGTTGTTTATTGAAAATAGAAAAGGAGGAGTACAAGTAGCAGCTGTAAAAATAGTTTTATGTTGTGAGAACGATGGGGAATTTTAGCATAATAACAATTATTATGTGATCTTTTTAAACAAATCGACTATATTTTTTTATCAACTAAACATAATCCTTTAACCCTGGTGTTTTGAAAATAACTAAATGCCGTCATTATTGGTACCACTGTTCCACAGGAGTTATATCTAAACAAATCTAACATAATCATAAATTCATGTGATTTATGTGTAAACATGTCTTATAATAACGAGACCCCAGCTAAAAAGCATTATGGGTTATTTATGGGTTGTCTAAGAGATTCATTTTAACCATAAAAAATGAAAAAATGTAACATTTATTAACATGTATTTCTGATCGAATTGATATTGTTTTATTGATTAATATTGTTAAAAGACACATTTTCAAAAATGGCCAACCATCGTTAAAGGACGACTTAATATAAAAGTATAATTCTTAGGGGGAAAATTATTTTAGGAAACAGAAAGGAGGTTTCTGGCACAATCTCGCTTACCTCGCTTTAAACATCACTGCAATTTTATAATAGATATGGATGACATGTTTTTTATTCTTTCTGTGCAATCACAAAACTCTATCTCTTGGAGGATTGGTATACTGTTCGAATATGATTTGTTGTTTAAATCTCCCTATTATTTCGTATTTCTTATTATTCATATTTATTTAAACTGCTATTAGCAATATACTTCTTAATGCATTGGTCAAATAATAAAGCTGTTCCACTTCTTTAAAGAATATTTTGGAGACAATTCTGCAAACTTTTTAAGCCTTTTTCTGTGATTCATATTTGACTGGTTACTATATATAAAATGTTAAATAAGGCAATACTTCAAAACATCTTGTAGGTGTTGGGATGGATATAGATTGTTAGATTTGCTTTTTGACCATGAATAAGACGGGAATGTGTGTTACTGGCTAACCAACTGAACTAAGCGCCCAAAACTCTGCTTAAAGAAGCCCAGCTCAATGATTTTTAAAAATAATTAAGCTGGCAACCAGACATATCATAGAGAAAAAAACCTATTTGATCACTGACAGTTTTATATATTTTGACATCACATAATTTCCCAACCCTAGTAACAATAAATGCCACATTAATCATGAATTTTGTTGAGGTCACAGGTATTCTTGCAAATGCACTGCACTGCTGTGATTATAAACCAGTCAGTAACAGAAAAGTCTGAGGCGGCCTTTATGAAATAAATAAGGAAGATATCCTCAAGGTAGGCTACCACATGGTTGGCAGGTAAATAAAACTATCTGGTCAGGGGATAAGTTTGGGTTCCTGATGGGCGTATCAACACATATGCACAGTGAGTAAATATTTCCCAGGGATGGCCATTAGAAAGTAGACTGTACAGTGGTAAAGGCTGTCTAATCCCTGCTGGTATGTGTTTCAAATTCAGCAGACAGAAGGAAGCTGATCCAATTCCCTGCATCCTGCAGGACACAGATCTGCATTTCCTCTGCACTTTGATGAAACAGCAGCCAAGCTGTCCGCCTCCATTAACAGCCCCTCTGATTTTACACCGTGCTCTGACAACTCTGTGTGCTTGTGTGTTTACTTGTATGTGTGTCTGTGGGTGCATATAATAAATATGTCTGAACGCATATGTCTGTGATGTATTTCTTGGGATCTGCGTGTTTATATTGCTTTATAGCAATGAGCTTGAGGTATCACGACTAGGAAAGTCTGTGTTTATTTTTAGATCATATGAACAAACTGAAATCTGTTATAGGTTACAGAAAAAAACAACATTCAGGCCCTATTTCCATCCATGAGAGCCAGAGCATATTCATGCTGGTTTCTCGCAGCTTTAGAAATCTTTCTTATCTCTTGAACAGCAGACTATTTTTGCTTGAGTTTCCTTTATTGTCAGGATTGGTCTGACCATGTGCCATGTCACAAACTGTATCTTCAGATTAGGCATAGAAATGCTATCTTTTGTCACAATGTGGTGGCTGGAAACTACAGGTTATTATCACTTTAATTGGCCGTTTTTGACTACTTTTGATTTTACCTCTATATTTCACCTTTAAAATATGTTTTTCTTGGCTTGTTTGGTATCATTATTTTCTGTACAACCTCAAATATCTGAAATTTGAGTTATTTTTTCATTTTGGTATACTATATTAGCACAGTTGATCTAAATTCAGACAAAAAATTCAAAATCCGAGTAGAAAAAAGTTATATTTTTTACTGTAAAACCCACAAACATGTTTAACAAATCATTTTCATAACTTGAAATGCAAATAGAAATTGTACATTTCTAAAAATTATGCACAAGTTTTGGAAACAACAAAGTTATATGGTACTATTTACCTAAAAATGCAGCCAAGGCCTCAGGCGTTTTTTATATAACCATTTAAATCTATTTACAGAACAATCAGGTGTGCTGCATCAAATAAGAAGGCACACAAATTATTTGTGCCAGTCCAAAAACTGTAGTTTGTGTTCAGTATAAGACAGAGGAGAACACCACAGGCCTATACCCTGCAGGTCTGACAACAGGAGGTGCATCAGTCCAGTTTTCCATGCGGGAACAGCGTTTACACTGGAAGCTGCCTTTGACGGCTTTTTTTTGGAGAAAATATGAAATTCAGCAGGCTAACTGACACATAATACACTAACTATAGCCTCCAAACACGCTAAACGTCACTAATGTCTCACATATGAAAACTCGCTCTCTCTCTGTCTTTCGCTCACCCGCTTTCTCTCACAGGCGTCACTCCTAAAAACCTCCCCTTGTCCCTAAACCAGCGGTCCCCAACCCCCGGGCCTCAGACCGGTACCGGTCCGTGAGTCGTTTGGTACCGTTGAGGCTCAGGTGTGAAATGTATAGTTTTCAGGGTTTTTATCGGTTTTCAGCGTTATTTTGTTATCGTTTTTATCGTTAACTCGGTTTTCCTGGGTCTTTTCACGTGTGTTATGAATAAATCTTCTTTTTTCGGTACCGGTACTAGTTTTGTTTTGTTGTATTTATCCGCGACACCTTAAAGGCCGGTCCATGAAAATATTGTCGGGCTGGTCCGTGGTGCAAAAAAGGTTGGAGACCGCTGCCCTAAACAACCAAATGTCACATGTTTGCCATATCATTGTTTTTGATTGGCTGACATGGTAAACTCTAACACCAATAGGGAAGGGTTTTTTCTTTTCTTTTTTTCACTTGCAAGCGGAGAGTGTTTGCTAGCGCTGTCGCTGTCTGTAGAAAACGCCGTTTTATCCGTTCTTCCCGCTGTAAACGCCACTGTTTTGTTCAGAAAAAAACATCGCGTGTATTTTTTATCATAACTCTGGTTTTACGTGGCCCATCGACACAATTCAAAAACTGGTATATAGTTTGAAGTCTTCACTTTCGACCCAAGTTGGAATGGAGACTCTGACTTACTGCATCTTGTAGCTGTGTCTTAAATTGGTCATGTGACTTTGAGGCGCCGGTGTCCAGCAACCCCAGAGGGTTAACAAACTCTTTACCTGCTTCACTTTTTAATGAACAATATCTTATGCTACCAAGTCCATTTTCATGTTTCTATTATTATATTTATATCAGGGTTGAGAATGTCTCTTTCAAATGACCCACCAGACAGTGAAGTCAGTTATCTGTTCATTTAAATCAGTGAAAAAAAATCTCATTGTAATTAAAAGCAGAAATCCCAATAAAACAGCCGCATCACACTCAAGCTCCTGTCACAGTCTAAGACTGACACTTAAAAGCTTGCTGTACTATGTCAGAGGGAGACTGGGTGTATTAAAACAACACATGGTGTTACCTTTATTGTTATATGCTGTCACCCCTCATACACATGTTATTAAACTGAGACAAGGACACTGTGGTGTAAACCAGCCCCCTCATTCTAACCGTAGATCAGTACGAGTACGGTTGGTGGTTTGAATTCTCATACTTAAGAGTCTGTTAAATGCAACGCAGGCCTGTCACAGTTATGCAAAAACAATGATCCGCCCCAGCTTGAAGGGCAAGGTAATAAAAAAAAAGAAAACGAAACACAGCATATTTTTGTTCCACCTCCGTGATGACGTGTGTACACAGGATGGTTAACTACGATAAATTGGCCCGAAATTGGCCAATGAGTTCAGACGCACTTGTAATGTGGCTTAAATTGCATGCCCTTTCAGGCAGGGGAACAAATCTCCTCAATGTCAGCGTTCTCTCCCACATGTTGAGTGCTTAGTTTGCCATGCAGTACAGGATCTCCAGGCCTGTTTAGTATTCACCCACTTGAATTTCCTAAAGGTTACCAAACCTAATTAGACATTTATGCAGGATCTTCAAAGGTCCCTCCGTTATTAATGATGTGCTACTTCTGAGGACTGCATCGATGGCTTTTTTTCTGACTCGGAGAGCGCACGCCTCACAATATGTGCATACACAATGGAGACACGCAGCCATCCAAAATGCAAGAAGAGACTTTTAACTGTTGTTATGCAGTGTTAAAGTGGCCCAGTGTTTTTCCATAAAATGCTCTCATTTAAACATTTGATATGTTTTCAGCATTTATGAGATTTGCAAGTTGTTACATTCTGTTTTTAGTTACATTTTACGCAGTAACCCAACTTTTTTGGCATTGGGGTTGCACATTAACACAATAACATCACACATTGTCCAATTTCGTTTTATCTGACCGTGGTTGAAGAATTCACATCATGCTCTCACACCAGGAATGTCAAGTGCAGTTCTCCAATCCGGAATTCATTTCCACACCCACATTAGTCTTTGTGTTTGTACTCACTGTTATTGCTTTTACACACACTTCACTACTAACAACATCTTACTATTGTGTTGGTGTATTTCTCATCTGAATCGGCTCTACAACATCAACATCAGTTTTACCCTAGTACTGTTGCCCTTCACTTGAAATTAAATAGAGACACATGTTCTCAGAATCTGAATACTTGAAACAAATAGAAACACAGGTGCACATTCTGACACTGTCATAATTACACAAGCATACACTATACATGTAGGCAGCATAGCTTCACTGTACTACACAGTAGCTGGTGTTATGGTCAAAGTCTTTGTTTCTGTTTTCTGATGTGTGTAGTCTCAGGAATGATTTGTGACAGACAAATAGTAGAAAGACGGAAAGGGAAGGTTTACAAGATGATAGTGAGACCTGCTGTGATGTATTGTTTGGCGATGGTGGCATTGACAAAAAAGGCGAAGAAGTATAGGTAGAGGTGGCACAGTTGAACATGGTAAGATTTTCATTGGGAGGAACAAGGATGGACAGGATTAGAAACGAGTATATCAGAGGAAAAGCTTGGGTTGAGCAGTTTGGAGATAAAGTTAGAGAGGTAAGATTGAGAGTGTTTGGACATGTGAAGAGAAGGAATAGCGCCTGTAATAGCTCCTGGGAGGCAGGAGGAAAAGAGAAAGACCACAGAGAAGGTAAATAGATGTAGTGAAGGACGACAGGTTCGGTATGACAGAAGAGGATGCTAGGGATAGAGCGAGACTGAGGCATATAGTCTGCTGTGGTGACCTCTAAAGGAATCAGCCACATGAAGAAGAAGATAGTATTACTTTGTGTCTGAACACTTTTTGTCCTACACTAGGCCACACTGCTTGCAGCACCCTTTCAAAGTCAGTAAGTATGAAACTATTTGGTGTTTAAGTCTTAAAACCATGATGGAAGTATTTTTAATTCACTGGTCACAGAGTTGAAGTGACCAACTGACATTGCATGTTTGGACATAGGTGAAAAATGTGATTTGCAAAAGCATGTGCTTTGAGAATTGAACTGTGTTAAGAGACGTGAGAATGATGTACCTAATAGTAGAACTGCAACAAAGGATTTGGGTAAAATCATGACTAAAAGTGCCAATAATACAATTTAATAACAATACAAAAAAGCACCTCTCTCTGTAAGACACTCTATAATATTTTACAGATTGTGTATAATACCGTAGCAGTAAAACTATTCAAGTAAAGGACTAAAAAAAGACTAAACATTGATTTCTCACAATTTAGAGGCTGGAACTTTATATTAGAGCTGATCAGCTCATCAGCTGTCACGTCTAATTTGTTTACCTTTATTAAAACCACATATATCATTTATGCACACTAGCGGGAGGGCAGTGTAGTTCTTTCATTTATTCATACTACAACAACTGACAGTCTAACTTAGGATATAAAGTGAGACAAAACTGCTTTTAATGGAATAGCTTGATTTTGGCATTCCCCTCAGAAAGAATAAAACGATCCTCCAAAGGAGTAAAGCCAATCTTGGCTCAGTGTCAAAATTAAAATGCTTCCTTCAGAAAAACAGGACCCTGGTCCATCATTTTCCCATGACCAGAATGTGAAATTACTTTACAAAGAATGCGAAACAAAGCCAGGAGACACCTCCAACCTCTCTTTGCCATTTAAAAGAATTAACTAAATCTAATGCAGGGATTAGTCCAACATTACGTGCCCGTGTTTGCATCCACTCTTAGTAATGCATTAGGTAACTGTAGTTGACAAGACAACCTAAATAAAACTCAGTTTACATTTATTATTTACATTCAGACTTTAATCAATTATGAATGATGGCTAATTAGCGGTGCGCAGGGGTCATCGCTCTTTGCAGTGTCAGAGTCTGCTAAATGTACTGTATGTCACGGAGTGCGGACATTGACAAAAAACCTCTCACCACTTTACAGATTTAGGTGTCTTTCTTCTGAGGAGACTTCACTAATCATCTGTGAAAGTGTGTGCACTGTGCACGCGTGCTTGCGCGCGCCCACTTGTGTGTGTGGGAATGTGCCCGTGCGCGGGTTTGATAATAATAAGGCAAGTGAAAATGAAGAGGAGCTAAACTGTGTAAGTCATTTCTCATTTCCCTGCTTCAGTGCCTGTCAGCAGAAAGCCTTGCAGTTTGAATGATGGCTCAGACAACAAAAAGTGAACAACAAACCCTTTGGCTCCAAGGAGGGAAATGGAGGGAGACAAAGAAAGAAAGAAAGAAAGAAAGAAAGAAAGAAAGAAAGAAAGAAAGAAAGAAAGAAAGAAGGAAGAAAGAAAGAAAATGCACACGAGAAAAAAGAGACAAATGCACAGTTTCTAAAAAATGACCAAACAAACAAACAAAGCAAAATCCCAATATCAATGCTTTGATAAAACTACTGAACATGCCCTGAAAGTGAAACATAATAGAGAGAAAAAAATTACCTATACAGTTGGCACTCATACAGTTTTAGAAGGACCTTTCAAGGGGCTGATTTAATGTGAGAGCATCAATCCTTTAGCAGCACCGGGTCTTGACAGCAAGTGAAAGTAATCTCTTCTTTATTAATGGGACTTTTCACTTTGGACCCGAGGCCTTTGGTATTCCATAATAGTAGTTTCATACTACAGACCAAAGGAAAGAACAATATGAAATCAGATCAAGTGGATGTGTTATGAATGATAAGTGTATTTCTTTGTAAATTCAGCCGAGTCTTTCAAAGAAATACAAAAAAAAGGGAATGTAAGCAGCTAAAGTAGCAAAATAGATTATACACTGCTTATTTTCATGTAATCAAAAAGTGTTGAGCCCCCTTGAACACATTATTTGGCTGAAAAATAAATATAAACCATGTAGCCATGCAGCTACCCTGTGGGGAACTCTGGAAACTTCAGTTTGACCCTTTGCTTTGGCTTTAAATCCTTAAAAATTGATTATTTCAGTACTTTATCTGAATAGCATAATGTGTAATACAAAAAAGTTTTGCTTAAAATAAAAAAATAGAATTATTTGTTTACAGTTCTCCTCAGTTTTTCCTTTATTTTTGGTTTCAGCCAAGTTACTTTATATAGAAGTCAGAACCAGCCAGTCAACACATCCAGTCTGGTCTACTCGCTGGCTTTACAAAGACGAAAGTGCAGTGAAGTCATTAATAACTCATTTTGACAATACTGTGCAAAAGTCACTCCCCATATGGAAAAGAAATAGAAAAAACTTATAAAAGACTTGCATCAGATGTGGCCTACTTCATATAGTAAATGGACTGGTTCTTATATAGCGCTTTTCTACTCTTTCTGAGCACTCAAAGCGCTGTACACAACTTTTACATTCACCCATTCACACAAGCACATTTTTCTAAGTGCTTTCTAAGGTAACATTCACACACACATTCATACTCCGATGGATGCATCGGAGAGCAATTTGGGGTTAGTATCTTGCCCAAGGATATTTGGCATGCAGACTAGGGGAAGCCAGGGATCGAACCACCAACCTTCCGATCAGTAGATGACCTGCTCTACCACCTGAGCTACAGCCACCCCAGTAGTGAATCATATAAGGCTTATATGATTTACTCATAAAGTGGCCACTTTATTGTTTTTGTAAGTATCCAAAACATACAAGTTTCATTTATATAATTTTCTAGGGATCTTATATCTGTTTTCACTCTTCTGTGCTTTTCATACAAGTTTCACACAAGACAGATACAAACTTTATACGATTTATATTTATCTTTTCCATACGTGTCATTGCATTTTGTTTTGCCAGGAAAACGGGTAATAGGTGCAGTGATTTTGTGAAACATGCAAACATACATCAAAATATATGTAGTGTATGGGGCAAAAGCAGAGCTTGTGTCATGGTCCGCGTGAGTGGCAGTATTTTTCTGCTGTGTGTCATGTCTCCTCCTCTGGGCGGAGTCGTCCTCGTCTCTCTCGGGAGCTGCACCTGGAGCTGATTAACTCTGTAGTATTTAAGTCCAACCTTGACAGCTGCTCTATGCCTGAATCTCAGCTAACCAGCTCGTGTCCATGGAACATTCTCTCCACCGGGCTACAGCTACTCTCGGCCCTGTCGTTGAACTCGCCTGCCGCCATCATAGCCATAGTTTGGGTACAGTCTACACTCTCACCTGTCTGCCTGCCCCCTTGTCTCACTACTGGACCTTCTCGTACTGGCTCAATCTCATACTCACCCGGACCTTCACAAACTTACCTCCTCCTCTCACGTACCTCCACCTCTGGACAAGTAAGCCACAGAATTACTCTCATTGGATATCTCACTGCAATCCGTTTTACCTCCACTCTGATGCACCTCTCCTCTCTTACAGTCTCCCTGACCACCGGCTCTCTCCCTCGTTTCTCGGCCTGATTAGATATTCCCTACGATGTCCAGCTCCAGCTTTGGGACCCCATTGTCATGCTCATGCTCACAAACAGATAACTCGCAGTATTTATCTCTCCTACCATAATTGGTGTTTTAATTGTCATAGTGTTCTACCCACAGTCATGTATATATTGCTATTTCTGTATTCATAGTTAGTGTCTTTGCTCACTACTATTCTACTAAAATTGTCTCTCTCCGCTGTATATAGTCCCTGCCCCATTTGCTAGTATTCATTCGTGCCTTGGCATTTCACTCACCCTGTATGTAGTCGCTGTACATGTGCACAAGAATTGTATTTATTCTCGTTCTTGTAATTAAACTTCCTTCACGTATCTTGAGTGTCTGTGTAGAATCTGTCTTTTGGGTCCATTCTGTGTACACACAGTGTGTACTGTGACAGTTTGTGTAATTCTAACACACTCAAAAGTCAATAATTGGCACGACCACCTTTATTCTTCAAAACTGCCTGAAGTCTAAGATGAGCTTTATTGTAAGTTCTTTAATAGTCCTCAGGAATAATTCCTTAATGACACCTGAAGCTCTTCTTTGGATGTTTGCTATCTTTTGTTCTGTTCTGTCAGGTTGATCCCACAGGGCTTTAACAGTTTTGAAGTTCAGGCTCTGGGGAGGCCAATCCATGACTAACAGTGTTAAACTACATTTTTCAATCTAGGCATGCTGTTATTGCATTTCGGATCATTTTTATGCTGAAAAGGGAAGCTGGAAAAGACCTGTTGCCACTGATTTTCAGTCCAGCTCTTGTATAATTTGGCATCCTTCAACCTTATTTCCCCGTTTCCCTTAAGAATCCTTAAAAATGGCTTCTTGACAGCCGCTCTCCAGTGAGACCATTTCTGATGAGGCTTAAGCCAACAGCCAACGGATGGATCAACTGAAGGGCCAGCTGCATCTCAAGACTTATGTCAGGCCTTTGCTGGATTTCTTATTTCTTAAAGGACATGACTGTGAGACACAGTTTGTGCTGTTTTTTTTTTTTTTTTTTTAAGCCTGTAATGTCGACTTTTGTCCTCCACTTGTTCAGTTTCCATTTGATGACACGCTGCCCCCCCTCCCCCCCCCCCCCCCCCCCCCCCACACACACACACACACACACAAACAGAGTAAAAAACACATTATTTTACATCAGTGTATTATACATTCCAAGAAAGTCCCTAAATGTAAATTCTGGATTGTTTCTTTAATGAGTAGTTATGTACAGACACAATAAGTTAATTGCCTTTTTAAAGCGTCAGTGAATGATAGGCCAGTTTCAAGTGGTTAAATAAACAAAATCATACCTCTTTAAATGGTCAGGTACAAGAAATGTGTGGTGGCTTAAGACTTAAGAGATAAGTTGCTTTGATCAGTTATTTCAGCTAATTATTTTGTTTAACAGTGAAAAATGGGCTGAAAGAGGTTCTGTGAAAAACAACTTAAAATGATGGCAATGATGCTGAATATGTACTAAATGTGAAAAGTTATAATTAACCTCTTAAGCTCCAAGGGGGTTTCTGAGCTTCCTGCTCGAAAATGTAATGCCCAAATTTAATTGATTATTTCTCTGCAATTACAAACTCTGTCCTTACAATCTTGGTATCAAAATAAAGCTAACACTTGGGAAATTTCATCAGAGGTGTAAATATTGAAGCAGATATTACTGTGTCAAAGTTACTGAGACTGGAACACAGAAAAAGTAAGTAGATTTTATCCTCGCCTAATTATTATTTTTTTATTTTTAGCATATAACTCTTTGAAAAATATGCCTCAGATCACATTTGGTTCCAGAAATCCAGTAACCAACATATAGACATCATCTGTGCAAAGATTTATGTTTCTAAAGTGAAACAGTGAAAAATTACAGCCCTGTCAAGACATGAATATCCAGACGTTGTACAAAAATGTGCAATTTTGGCACACAATTGGACACCATGCCAGTTGATTTTTTTAGGTATTAAAGAGCAGAAATTAATAAATTTTATTAACAGGCCTAAAAATGCTTTTTTTAAAATATATTTTTGAAGAATTAATCACACATTTACATGGTAATGGCCCTTTTCGGCCGTGCGCATAGAGCATTTGATTGGCCTCTGGCCCTTTAAACTCTGAGGGGCTGTAACTTTGGTTTCTTTTGGTCAATTTGCGTGATTGACACCTCTTTTTAATCGTTTGAGCCAATAGATTCAAAGTAACGATGCCACATTCACCACTTCAAGCAATCAGACGTTGTGATGCCAAAACCCACGTGGGCCCAAATTTACTGCATGTGGCGTCTGTTCAGTCACGTGTCTGTAGGTGGGTCTAAAATGGAGGTTGTTGACGGAAAATGGCTCTGGTGCAGCTAGGTAGGCATGGTAACTACTGTTAGTCACGTGGCTACCGGCTACTGGCGAAAATACCAGAGGAAATCGGGACGGTAAGCCAATTTCTGTCTTAGCGCATTTGCGCCGCTGTGTGTTTTTGTGGTCTTCTTTTGCGGCTCATTCAGTGAATTTTGGTCTGATCGTGGTGAAACTTGGTGTGTGGAGTCAGTGATAGTCCTGGAAGCTAACCAGCCTATCTTTAGCCGGTTACACAAAGTCTGAAGAATTTCTGGTTCGGTTTTGTTTGTTTAGCGGACTTCTGTGCATTTACGTAACTGCTCGTTTAATCACGGCTTGTTTTTGGTGTGTTTGGTGGTTGTAGAAATGGTTTATATCACATTTTAGCTGAGATTCTGAGGTTTCTGTGGATACCACACATGTCTGGACTTATATTTCTCAACCGGCTTTATAACCGATTAAACGTGATCTCCTCCTTTTTGCCCCCAGTACCGGGGGCGTGGGGCTTAAGGGTTTGGTGATGTCCTCACTGCATATGGTTTAAAATCAGTTGTTATCTATTTTCTGCTGGTTAGCTACAGCATGTTCAATGAAGTTGTAGCAGGCTTAGCCGGCTCTACCATTCCAGATGAGATACATAATCTCTCCAGTGTGTTCCAGGTCTACCCTGTAGTCTTCTACAAATTAGACATGTCGGGAAATCTCTTCCCTGAGTGAATGGAGGGTACTCCTGAGAACCACCTGAGTGATATCTAAACCCTTTCCCTATCTTAATGGTTTGGCCAATCATCATTTTATTTGTATTTTCCTTCTTTTAGGCCATTCCCAGAGCTTATGACCATAAGTCAAGGTTGGAATTTAAAGCTCTTACCTTCAGGCTCAGCTCATGCATTAGTTATGAACAACCGAACTCTCAAAATCCTGAACTTGACCTCTCTCATAGTAACTGTAAGGATGTGTGTTTATCAGATTTTATTGATGGCAAAAAAAACAACTAACAATTATATATATATATATGTATTCAAAAATATACAACGGCATACTATACTATTCATTTATTCTTATTCAAATGCAAATATCTTCTGATCATAGGCTTATTAAATGAACAGCTTTTTAAAGAACTGGATACAGAACCACCCCCAGCCTTTGTATTAAACTGTCTCAGTTGCACAAGTCATAAGAAAGAGAAAATATTTTGGCTCCTTCTCCAGGCAGTCAAATTTCATTTTAGCATGAGGTCACCATATTTGAGTATAGTATATAGCTCTTCTTTATACAGCCTTACATCCAGTATATAAAACCAGGAGAATGACCCAAACAAAAAACAAACTCAAAGTCTCAAATGTGAATCAACCAGAAAACTTTTACGAGACCAAGTTTGTAGCTAAAGTAGCAGAGTGAGTTTTTTTTTTCATAATTAGTGCATACTAGTTCCAAAAATGAGTACTCTATAATAAATCACAGGCAAAAAAACCAACAAAAAAACCCAATCAAGATTCCAGTAAACATTCATAAGGCACACAGCTCATTCAAATACAAGAATCTAAGAAATGTGATCTGATTTAACCTCATTTAAATTTGAACACTATCCACTTTAAGGCTGTCTTTTTAGAAAGTGCTCCAATGCCTCCATGACAGCCGAGGTCTTTTTTTAAAATAAATATTTTCCCTCAAATGCCTGAGAATGTACCATGGATCTTTTTGTATACAACAGGAACAGTGAACGTGCTGTAGACGTCCCCAGAAAGATGTCATCGAAGGGGCCAAGCTTTTTTGCACTGTATGGGTAGAGCTCCAAAACTTTGCTCTTAACACCTTGTATAAATGCATTCAGTCTCAGCACAGTACAGCACAGCTACCATGACAAGATTATAATTCTAACTTTGACCAACTTATTTGAAAATCACCTCCATGTATGTCACTTTTATTATTAGTGACTGATGTTTTCTTCCACAATAAAATTTGTTACTTGGGTAGTAGGATTAGCTTTCTGAGTAAACAGAAAACAGAGCTGAACAATGTTGACATCATGTGCTCTCCAGCATTATACAGTAACTCACTTTGCTGTTACCTTTCTTATCTGATGTCTACTCTTTCCAACTGTACCTGATCTGCAGCTGAGTTTGACTCGCTGAGTTTTTGTATGCATTCACTGGGTTATGATCATGTTTTATTACAGAACATGTTGTCCATCCTCAACAATGAAAGCACTGAAAAAATGATTACATATAAAGTATTATTGTAGGTCTGTGAATGAAAAATCAAAATAACAGTGATGGCGATTGCTATCTGCAACAAAACCAAATTATACATGTATATATCTACAATCTGTCACAAAAACACCGAGCACAGTTTTTTCAGTGACTTTGTTGGGGATTGAAGCTCCGTCATTCACAGCAGCTCTGTATTGCCTCTTATGTAGCTAGCAGCGGATATTTTATAAGCCAAGATTTAAATGATGACTGATTATTTATTGCTGTAAGCTGTTTATCAAATTGCATCCTTTTTTTAATGTAAGTAATAAAAGTAAGTATTATAGCAGTGGTGTGAACCTGGACTGTGGAAACAAGGTAAAAAGTTCAGACACAACTTCACCTGCTTCCATGATACACAGAGAAGAACATCTTGCAAGGTTAAAGTTCCAGCAACATTTGCGGTATGGAAAAACAACTTTATACATATAATCGGCCAATTAAAATTTCAGATGAAAAGAAAATATTTTAAAAGTGAATCATTGAAATGACCTTCTGAAATGTTTATTTTTTATTTTCATTGCATTCACTAATTTAAAGTTCATATTTAAATGTTTCAGTATTTGGGTTATCAAGGTGCTCAGTGACCTGTAGTTTTAAAATTCTGAGTTCAGTAACATCTACTGGAAACTCTAAGGTGCTTCTTTGGAAATCGGCGCGATCGTGGCTCAAGATTTGCGAGTTCGCCTTGTAATCGGAAGGTTGCCGGTTCGAGCCCCAGCTTGGACAGTCTCTGTCGTTGTGTCCTTGGGCAAGACACTCCATCCGTTGCCTACTGGTGGTGGTCAGAGGGCCCGGTGGCGCCAGTGTCCGGCAGCCTCGCCTCTGTCAGTGCGCCCCAGGGTGGCTCTATCTATCTGTATCAATGTAGCTTCCCATCACCAGTGTGTGAATGGGTGGATGACAGGTTGTGTAAAGTGCTTTGGGGTCCTTAGGGACTAGAAAAGCGCTATACTAATTCAAATACAAGTACAGGCCATTTACCATCTCTGTTTGGGCAAATGGCATTCATTCTCTGTTCATTGTATGAACTTGTGGAATTCTTTGCCTTCGGAAATCAAGCTGGAGCTGAGATTGTTTTAAATTTAAACTGAAACAGCTTTTAAAGATTAACCAGTCATGAATAATTTGCAGTTTTGTTATAATATTATACCATACTGTAGTCTGTACCCTGTGGTATATGTTATTCATTTTCTTGTGTTTTAAAGGCCCAACTAGAGACGGGGATTGCAAACTAGCTTAGGCTATAAATGCTGTTGTGTGTTGCCTGGTTCCTTTTTTTAATGTAAGTAACCAGTGGCATGTGGTGACTTTTATAGAAAGGCGAGCAGAAAGCCCCAGTCCACCCTTTATTCCACTGTACAACACGACAGACTGGACCAGATTCAATCATACAGTTTTATGTTGCCCGTCTTTTACCCTATTCAGTTTCCTGCTGCACTTTACCTTTCTGCCAACTCTCTGCTCTCATGTGTAGGTTTAAGTATCGTAAATTATTATTACTTGTATAGATGAACAAATATCTACTATATTACCAAAAAGTATTTAATATTAGCTGACAATGAGCAGTGGTGGAGGAATTTTAGAACTTTTACTTCAGCAAAAGAAGGAATAAAACACTAGGAGAACACGTCACTATACATTAAATTGTATTACAGGGAAATTGTATATAAACTATCAAAAGCACAAATAATTATTCTGCAGAAAAAATGTTTCTTGTCATTTATCTATATACCAATATTTCTGAAGATGGCTGAGCTCATTTTCAAATTTCATCTACAATATTGTATCATATTTTCTATCCCGTTTGGTTCTTTTGCCATCAGAATTGTTGTCTAAAGGTAATGAAAGATGCCCAACGGATTTACTTTACCAAATGGACCATCCCAGCCTTGCCATAATGGTCTATTTGATTCACCTTTGCTTTTATTGTTTATTTTATTTTCATTTGCTGAACACTGAACAGACTTGACTGGGGAAAAGAAAAGGGAGAAAGAAAGAGGGAAAGAAAAAGACCAGGGAAGCGGGGCGGTGATAAAGGGCAAAAACCAAAAACCAACAAAACAAACAGACAAAAAATACATATATCAATCACCTGGATCACCTGTTGAGAAAGAAAAAAGAGAAAACAAGCAAAGAAAAAGAGAGCAACATAATAAACAACATCATCGCGATGATCTATGTGAATATAACAGTAAATACTAAATATTAAATATTATAGTGCAGCACGTAAGATCAACAGCGCACAGTGTGTTTTGAGGTAGCAGCCAAAAGGGTGTAGTTTGTTTGTGTGAGCACCCGTGTGTACACCTGTGAGCGTGAGCGCGCTTGTATTTAAAAGGTTCCTTCATGTAATGATCTGCTAGAGGGTGTGGGGAGCCACAGCCCCGTCCACCAGGGCATGAAGCAGGTATGGAGGAGATCAAAACTCCAGACATCCAGAGGCCCTCAGAACACAAGAGACCAAGGAAGACCAACGGAGGGGCAACCGCGCCACTATCCCAGAAAGAGCTGAGGAGAGCCCCAGATGAGGGGTCGCCCAGCAACCGCGGAGCAGAAGCCAGCAGTGCAGTGACGTGCCCGTGAGCTCCGCCGGCAGCCAGCTGTGCCAGAGTGACCGAGCCCCAGGCCGAGAGGCCGAGGGCACCCCACCCCCGAAGGAGCCCGAGCGAGCCCCAGGCTCCAGGCCCCAACAAGCAGCCACCAGGAGCCGGTGGCTGTATCATATTTTCTAAAAGTTTATGTTTGTAGTGGCTGTCCTCTGGGGAAAAAAAACTGTTTATGACCTCAGAAAAAAAGCTTGCATCTCTGTTAAAACGTATTAATATATATATAAAAAAGCAGAGCTGTAATAAAAGGCTTGACCAAAACAGAGCTTGTATAAAAAGTCAGTGTTTAGTACAGAAAGACCACCTTTATTCTTCAACACAGCCAGAACTCTCTTAGGCATGCTTTCTTGCCATTTCTATAAGGAGTCTTCAGGAATAGTTCTCCTTGAAGGATGTTTATAGCTTTTCTCTGGATCTTGGCTGCCTTTATTCGCCAAGATGATCCCACACTGTTTCAATAATGATGAGGTCCAGGCTATAGGGAGGCCAATCCATGACTGATAGGGTTCCACTGTGTGTTTTTCCAACCAGGTATGCCATGTGTTTGGTGTCATTGTAATGCTGAAACATCAAAGCTGTTGCCAATCAGATGCTTTCCAGATGGTTTTGCATGATTTTCTGTCCACTTCTTGTTTGGCAAACCCCAGCCTGTTTGCACTGGTTCCCTTCCTTAAGAATACCTTCTTGACATCCACCCATACACTGAGATGATTTCTGGTGAGGCTCCAGAAAACAGTAACTGGATCAACTGATGAGCCAGGTGCATCTCTTGAAGGGAAATCCAAAGCACTGCTTTAAATGGTTGGCTGCCTTTTGCTCTGTTTTCTGTCAAGATGATGTTGAGGTCCAGGCTCTAGGGAGACCGGCCAAGGATAGTGTTCCATTGTGTGCTTTCTATCCAGGTATGCTTCTGTTTTTGGGATCATGTGGACTGATCCAATGTGACAACTGTTTTCAAATAATGGAACAGTGCTGAAAAATAACTTTTTGCAGATGGGACTGGACTGAAAATGACTTAAAAAAAAACCTGGAGATTTCCAAAGAAAAACTGGGAAACATCTTCAGAACACCTGGAAAACTATTACGCAAGTTCAAAATTACAAGCAAGTTCAAAAATTAAGAAATGAAGTGTGGTTCAAGACTTTTGCACAGTATTGTACATCATCTTACCTTCTTTTGTACAACTAAACGCTTGCTGTTGTGAGAAGAGGTCAATAATAATCAACATATGTAGGTTTTGTCCGGTAGAGTCAATGAAAAATACAATTAAGTTTAAACAGCTTTAATATAGTCCAGTTCCCTCCCGGTGTGATATCAGACTGTCAAATGTCTTGTAAAGGGTGCAAATATTACACCACAAATCCTCCACCAATTAGTCTCTGATGAGCAACAAAACAAGTTTCCAAAGTTTTGCATGGCATTACTTATTAATTTTACTTTCAAAGGACAATCCCCAAGACTCATCAGAATGAGTGTGGAAGCTCATTAATGGACTGGAAAAGAAAAGTCTCATATGAACATACTTGCCAGAAACATAGTCTGTAAATCCTAATATATTAAAGTTTGCATAATCTTTTAACACATTTACTGTCAGATTTGATTTCAGCATACATGCTGGGGTGTTAATGGCTTGGCTCCATGTAAGAGTTGGAAGTTATTTCAGCCTGTGTCACTCTCCTTAGTGTTTTGAGTGTGATTTGATATTGATTATGGTCATGTTTATTCATACTGTATACATCCTTTACAGTAGTTTTACGGTGTCCTGTTCCTACTCGGTTGCTTTCAGTGGTTTATCACTGAAATAAATGTGGAATTATATATTCATGAATTCTTTCATTTTCATGCAGATTGAAGTCTAATTTCATATTTTAAACATCTTATAGCATTAGCTACGAGATAAACAATACATTTAAGTGCTGTTTAGCTTCCAAAGGAATTGTATTTAAAAAAAAAAAGAACAAATAGAAAAAAAAGCGAAAAAAAATGACAAACACACACAAAAAAGCAGACTACTAAAAATAGTCCAAATACTGAAAGTCTGAAACAGATGAATTTGTATTTGTAATACAAATATTAGCAGAAAAGATGGAAACAGAGTGTAAATAATTTAGTATTTCATCTATGGTTCATGTAAATGGGAGAAATCATAGTAAGGAAGGGATAAGGCTGGAAATCAATAGGGCCGTGATCTTTCAGCCCTCAGGCGACTCCACTTTACAGTCACGATTCTCCAGTGAATATCACTGCATGGCCTCAGAAATGCACATTATCTAATTGCAGGCAAATAAAGTTTGTCACTGAATCTGTAAATCCAACTAAAACATGCAAGTAGAAACCAGGCAAAGAGGAAAAATGTGTAAGTGTAAATATATATATGTAAATAATCAAGATCCAGAAATACTGTCGCTTCTGCCGGGCCAGAAATGATTTGAGATGCACTTGAGAGAAAAAGGAAATCATCTTGTGCTCAGATCAATCAGGAACCCCAGAGTCCAGGCTACAGAGAGGAGAGATCATCCAGCTTATCAGCACGCAGTTCAAAAGTCAGCAGCTGTGACTTGTAGAGTGAACATTGGTAACATTTATGAAGGACCCTATTAATGATAAATGGAATATACAGGTTATGGAGCAACACATGGTGGCATCCAGTCAATGTGTTTCTCAGGGAAGGCGAGACAATGTCAAACTAAACCGTACAGAGTGGTTCCTGTAAGTTTTTGTTCATTTGTTGGGCTTTTTTTTTTTTACACACCATCCCAGTGTTAATAAAAACAGTGTTATATTACTGATAATCCACTCCAAAGCTCCTAAATGAATGAGTGTAATTCTGGCACCCATAAAAACTTTTAATGCCAGTATATGTTGGACTCCTTATGTGTTTCCTTTGGCTCAGGACTGAATATCTTTGTTATGCAGTTTGACAATTATTTTTAAAATTCTGTAATATTTTAGTTCAAAGTAAAGTTGTTGCTATTTCGATTTTTGCCATGGTGGCACTATTGCTCTCAGTGTGGCAATATGAGTCTGTTAGTTTGTTAAGCTAAGACTTGAGTAGCCTTCCTTCACTGAATATTACACAAACTAAAATAGTATTGTGATACTCAAAATCTCATCTAGATTTTCAGCTTCATACTTTATAATTATGCTCTTATTGCCAAATAACACATGAACGATTTGAGCTCTCTTCAGCCAAAACTTAGGACATACAGGTGCCATGCTTTTTTGTTTTAGTGTCTCTCAAAATCCTTTCAGATAACTTTTCAGTCAACTTGTTGTCTGCCAAATGAGAGTCCTCAAAGACCCACCAGTGGGGATTGTGGCACTGTGTGATGGGCCTGGCACTGGTTTCAAAAGAAGAGCTGAATCTATGACCTGTGCAGGAGAGCAGAGGACAGAGACAGTTGACGGAGTGAAATCCTTCACGTTGCTGTAATGGGTATAATTACACAAAGAAAAGGGCTGTTAGGTTAAATTACCCGTGATATTCACCATGGATAATGGCAGAAATTCAGAAGGTTAAATGACACCAGGAGCTGAATGACTTTTGACATTAAGGTACTATTGAAAAGGAAATTATAAAAGAGCCTTTATGGGCAAATCCAATACCCTACACGTTGGACGGTAGCAATTGGTTTGAAAAGACTTTAAAAAGGCTTTTTTTTTGTGAACACCTGTGTCTTTAGAAGCCATTGTGAGATAATGATTTAGTCTAAAAAGCACTGGCTGGATAGATTGTTTCCAACAGTGGAAGCTATTTGAAGCTCTCTTTGAGTTGCAGCGATGTCTGGAAATTGTCCTGCTGAGTGCCGCACCTACTCACACAAGTAACCGCTGCAGGAAAGGAAACACTGAATAGACTCAAGCAATTAGCTGTTTCGCTCTTATTGTCTCTCACCTCCAGTTTTCCAGCTACCGTCCAAATAGGATTGTATGTGAAATTTTGGGTTTTTTTCTTCACTTGGAACTATATTCTCTTTGGCCCAAAACGTGTCCATTGCAGACAGCAAACTGCCCAATTAGTGGATGAGAAGGTAAAGGGGGCTGGGATTGACTGCTAGACAACTACCTCAAGTCACCCCACGGCAGCCACCCACACAACTAAACAAGAGCGTGTATTGTTTATCAAATGACTACGAAGAAAAAGTGGAGCCAGACACTGTAGATGTCATGCATTTGTTCCACGTTGCCCAAGCTGTTGTGTGTCTTCAAACTTTCACCTTGTTTATATCGTACAAACTTTGCTAGACATCTGACTGCCATCTGACACGGATGTTAAACACTTGAACACATGTTAAACACCTGATATTTATTGGATACCCTTAGTATACTGTGAACTATAATTTATGTGAGAATGAGGGGCAGAAAAATCTGCTGGCATACACGCATCTATATGAGTTACACATTTGCTTACATGTTAGATAAGCTGCTTCTGGCATTCTCTTTGGTCAGGAATGACTTTATATTGGGAATGCAACATTTATTACACCTATTAATGCAATGCCCCGTTCCTGAAGACATCTGACGACTCTCGATACATTGACATCAGCTCCAGTCCACCCCTTGTGAAATCTTCCTAAGCTCTTGAATCAACAGATTCTTGACAATTCTCTTAAGGCTATGGACAGTGCTGGTGACTAATGGAATATATTTACCAGCATTACGCATTTAAAATGCAAAATATGAGTTGTTGTGGTAGCTACCTGTCACTTCAGTATCTTCGATGTACTATTGCTGTGTGCTTTATTACTATTACTGAAGGCTACTCTCCACCAAGCTAACATCTTATCTTTTGTTAACATCTGATGTTAACATAAGTCTTTGCTCCTCTACAATAAATATATTGTCCATTCAGAGAGATTTGGGCAGGAAGATGGTAGGGAAGCAGACTCAGCAGAAATTTTGGGATTCCAGAGGTGAGCAATTTATTTACAGTGGACTCTATACGTGAAGCTTAACAAAACTTCCCCCAAAGTAACTTAAATACAAAAACTCAAAAGTACATAGATTTGATAACACAGCTCACCTCTCCTTTCTCATCTGAGTCTGGCAGAGACTCACTATATATAGGGCCATCAATTTCCTTCAATTAGTCCAGCCAGTACCACTCACTTGAGCTGAGTGATCTAACACTACATAGTTGACTAAAAATGACAAAAATATCCTCTCACTTCTGATTAGCACATTTAGCTCTATTTACGAAAAAACAAACAAAAGGGAGCATTTCTATGGTTAAAGAAATCCCTCCTCTTGGTTCAACCTGCTGATGTCATGTGTGACATCAGCAGTTTGCACTTTAAAATGAGGAAATGCAAGGCGGGCCTTTCCCCACACCTGATCTACATGAAGACTGAAAAGCATAATAAAATATAATAAAATATAAAGAAACGTGTAAATGAGTATTTGCCTTAATTTGCAGAATGTTTGTTTTTCCGGAAACAGAATGCTTACACAAACAAACCCGGGATAGTTATTGCAGCAATGTTACTTTGAAAAATAGCAAATCATAGCAAAGAAATACAGAGACAGAATAATGTGCATAATGTGCAAAAAAAAAAAAAAAAGTCAACACATCTGGGACAAGTGGAGAGCATTACAACTGCTCATCCACTTTCTCACAAACATCCAATTGGTAGAGAAAAACAAGCAAGAATTTGCAGGATGTGATTGCTGCATTCATGTAGTTGTAAAAAACATTACAATATATTAAGTAATCCAAAGTATTCAGATCACATTGAGTAACTTAATGGAAGACGTTAGAAACTACATTTTGGGGCATGTATTCTGTAATCTGTAGTGGAATACGTTTTAAAAGTAACCTTCCCAACACTGGCTGTGGTCTTTCTCTTTTGCTTGTGCACCATTGCCGTCCAAATGGAATTTCTAGTAATTTGTGATATTGCATTTCTCATGAGCTATGAGCCATAATCATGAAAGTTTAAACAAACAAAAAAAATTGTAATATTTCACTTCATATGTAATGAATATAACATATATGAAAGTTTACTTTGTTGAATTAAATTCTGAATAGAAATAAACCTTAAAAGAAAAACTTGATAACAGCAGAATAAAATAAATAACATTCAATATTAAAAAAAAACACTTCAGGTAACATGGCCCTGCATAACAAGCATATGATTTTTTTCACAAATAAGATGATTTTGTAATATTCAGCCCAACCAACAAAACTGTCTCAGTTACCTTTTGTTTGTTTGTTTGTTTGTTTGTTTGTTTAATGAGTAGTAAGTGTGCACATGTCACAGGACTGCTTATAGGAATGAATCAATGCCATGTAAGTTACATAGCATTTTCTTCAGCTTAAAGAGCACTTTAGCCTATTTGCACTCATTATTTTGGTTTTCCAGCGTACGAACACTGTTATAAACAGCCT
The DNA here is from genome assembly GCF_056152115.1 of Neolamprologus brichardi. Taxonomy (NCBI): domain Eukaryota; kingdom Metazoa; phylum Chordata; class Actinopteri; order Cichliformes; family Cichlidae; genus Neolamprologus; species Neolamprologus brichardi. The sequence continues at coordinate 28,428,991 of NC_142112.1, read as the reverse complement.
ATTTTCCTGCTGCAACAGAGAGCAGTTTCCAGCAAAAAAAAAAAAGCTAATAAAGCCACTGAGCACTCCCTACTTAATGCAGCAACAGATAAACAGCTCACAGCTGAACACAGTCACCAAGTTAAGAAGCCAAGGAGCCATGTTATATTATTTTTGTCCATTCTTGGTGGAGGACAAAACACATCTATAAGTAAATATTGACTGACTACAACTTGGATGCCCTGATACTGCCTGATCAGAAGGTGACTGCTTCCAAAAAATACAACTATAACAGCTTCACGGGATAAACAAAAATATGGCGTGCTCTGTTCCCCCCACATCGCCAATAAAAACAAAAATGTAAGCTTTAAGAAGAAATAGTTCATCACTGGCTTTGAGGAGAAAAAAGATGCAAGCTCCAGTCTTGGTCGCTGCATACAACATTGCATCCTGACCGCTGATCAGCTGAATAAGACAACAAGATTGATGATATTGTGCAACATGGCAGGTCAGTCTTTCATGCCCTGGTCATTTAAATCACTGACACATTTAACATAGCCAACGTCTAGTGATTAATTATGCTCTCAAACTCCATTATAATAGAAACAATATCATATCATGAAGTCTAAGTTATTCATGTTATTTAGCAGTGATATACAAAATAAACAAAGTGTATCTGTTTTTATATAAGGCTTGATCTTATCAATAAAAGAATGCAGGAGACTGACACTTTGATAAATACAGTTTCTCAATCAGAAACTTTACTTCACAAAATGTCAAACTTTTTGTTCGAGTCAACTCTTAACACATCCATCACAGAGCAGGAGGCGGGGTACTCCCTGGACAGGTCGCTGTTCTATTGCTGAAGAGAGACAGATCACATTCACTCTCACATTCACACATAAGGCCAATTTAGACTCACCAGTAATCTAACATGGATTTGGACTGCACGTTCTTCATGAGTGCTTCTTGGACATGCACTCAGGAACAGGAGCGCTTGTTTAATAAATCAGATTAAAAGAGTGTGTCTTCCTCTCTTGCACCGTACCATGGCGTGAGTCTTGCTAAAGAGGGTCTGGGACTACAAACAGACTGGTCGGACTCCAAAGTAGAAGAGTCCAGTGAGCTCAGAGATCCTGTGGGAGACCCCGACCCTTCATATGCATAAGTTTGAAGGTAGTCGAAAGGAGGAGCATAAGGATCTTGATCAGCTTCTGCCAGCCTGTCCAGAATAAACTGCTTGAAGACCTCGTCCTCCGGACCAATCAGGTGCGACTCTCGGAGGGACATTCGTATGCTGGCCCTGACGTCTTCCCTTCGCATCCTCCTCTCCCTTCTCCTGGGGTGGGGGCGCATTGGGACAGTAGGTTGGCAGAAGTCCAGCTCCCCTCCTCCAACTCCTGATTCTCCATAATAAAACACCTTCTGCGACACAGTCTCAGGCAGCTCCAGCTCCTTCACCTCCACCTCACGTCCCTCCTGCTGTTTTCTCCTGTGTCTCCTCACCATCAGCATTACGACTGACAGCACTGCAGACACAACACAGTAGGAGATCATTACAGTTAAACACCAAGGCATGAGCTTTGTTAGGAAAAAAAAAAAAAAACTACAGTGCCCGATGGAGCATGCATGCTGCGTACAAGCACACCGAAAAGTAATAGCTGCCAGATTTGTTTTTGTGGATGCAAAAAATCTAAATGATGGCAAATTAGGCAATACATTCTTTTTCGTTTTTGTTTGTTTGTTTGTTTGTTTATTTTACTTCAGCTCACATACAAAGAAAGTGTTCCTTTATTTGCTCCATGTGGCACAGAATACTAAAACTGTTGTTATTTTCTTTCTGCCGGGTTTTCATCAGCTATTGTTCTCATCCAACAGAATGTTAGCATAGCAGGTTTTGTCATTAATCTTTCATGTGATGGGCACAGGGAGGACACAAAGCAGCCGAGGTCATAATAAAGCTCTTCACTATGCAAACCCATCAGTGTCCCAGGATGGCATTGCTACTGATGTATTGCAACCAATACGCACATTACCTGACATCATTGCTCTGCAAGCTTTCAGCATTTTAAAAGTGTGTGTTAAAGGCACGCTGGTGAGTCTTAAAAGGCAGATTCAAATGAAAGTGCAAATTTGTTAATGAAAAATCCTGCTATTTAACATACATTCGCATACTTGCCAAAGTGATGTGAGCTGGAACTGCTTTAGCTCAACAGACCTGCTGGAAAACAGTGACTTGTTTTAACGACAGTTTCAGTGAAGCTGTTATAAAACTCCAACATCTCGGGAGTTTGATTTACTGGTTTCCTTTTCCATAAGTAATATTGAATGAAAGAGCAATTACCTGTGAAATCCTCTCTGAATGTACTTTACAAATTTTACTAATTCACTCTTCCAGTGTATTTTTTATTAAAGCAGTTTATTTTAATTGAATATTCTTGTTTGATTCGACATCTTTTATTCCAGTCAGACTTTGTAGTGACGTCGTATCAAAACTGACGTCTTACTTAAAAGTGGAAATTAGAATTGGAAATACTTTAAAATGCTTCTACACTTTCTCCACAACGCGGACAAAAGGAGCTACAGATAGGCAACAGTGTTGTAAAAAGTACTTGTCCCCTTACTTTTTTCTTCTTTTTTTTTGCATATTTGAAATACTTCTGTCTCCATTTTAACATTAGACAAAAATAACCCACATAAATGCAAAATTGTTAATGAACATGAGAAATTTGTGGGAAAAAGGTATCCAAACCTACTTGACCCTGTGTCAAAAAAGATTCGTGATAACTGGGAATGAGTCTTTCACATTGCTGCACAGGAATTTTGGTCCACATTGGTACATTTTAGAAAATTAACACCATGTTTAATGCCATGCCAAAAAATCTCAAATCAGTTTTAATTCTGGACTTTAACTAGACCACTCCAAAACCTTCATTTTGGGTTTTTGTTTTTTTTAAGCCACTCAGAGATAGATGTGGAGGGATGTATTGGATCATTGTCCTGCTGCATAACCCGAGGGTGCTGGAGCTTCAGGGCAGAAACTGATGGCATTATCCTGTAAGATTTTCTGGTACAGAGCAGAATTCATTGTTCCACCAATTATAGCAAGTTGTCCAAGTCGTGGAAACCGTCCCAAAATTTCAACTTTTGTCTCGTCAGTCCACAGAATATTTTTCCAAAAGTCTTGGGGATCATCAAGATGTTTTTTTGGCAAATATAAGCGGAGACTTTGTGTTCTTTTTGGTCAGCATTGGTTTTCACCTTGGACTCTCACATAATACCATTATTATTCAGCTTTTTTGTTGTTGTTGAATCACGAACGCTTACCTAACTGAGGCAAGTGAGGCCTTCAATTCTTTAGATGTTTTTCTGGATTCTTTTCTGGCCTCCTGGATGAGGCGTTCATGCACTCTTGGTGTAATTTTGGTAGGCCAGCCACTCGTGGGCAGGTTTAACGCTGTGCCAAGATTTCTCTATTATTTGGATAATGGCTCTCATTATAGTTAGGAGTTCCATAGTCTTTGAAATGTCTTTGTAAACCTTTCCAGACTGGTAGATGTCAATGAATTTGTTTCTCAGTGGTTTAATTTGATCATGGCATGATGTGTTGCTTTTTTGCAACATTTAGGCAACTTTACTTTTTCAACAGGTTCATGATTTAACAAGGAGGCAATTACTTTTTCAGGTTTGAATAGGATTTTCTAAACAAATTAAATGATCACTTTAAAACTGGATTTGGCGTTTGCTGGAGTTATCTTTTTCTAGTACTAAAAAATTGTTTGATCATTTGAAACATCCACTATTCAAAACTTAAACAGGATATGCAATGTGACAACATTATGCTTGCTTACCTGTGAGTGTGACCAGGCAGAACAGAATCCCTAACAAGGTTTGTAGGCTCACCCCCATGGAGAGAGCAAGGGCTTCCACCCCTCCTGTGGGACAATGACCTGCAGGCTGACAGCTGCACACACTAATGGTCAGAGTGCTAGTACCGGAGAGGACTGGAGAGCCACTGTCTGCCACCACCACAGGCAAAAGGTACTGGGTTCGATCCTTACGGGTGAAAGTACTCCGGCGTGCCACGATTCCAGCTGTGTTGTCTAAAAGGTATGCCAAATGTTAGAGATGCCCTGTTCAGCATTCTTTTAAAAAAAACATGAGGAATCCCAATGTGAATGCTGATGTGTCAAGACAATACAAGGAGAAAAACCTGTGAAGAGACAAACTTAATGCAATTTAAAATAAAAACCAGGCTCTCTAAAAAGCCCTGCGCCTTGTCAAATCAATTTCTGGTCAATGTATAAAAGTAAATTTGGAAAATGAATTTAACTTCTGAGTGTGCCTTAAGACTTCATGAAGGCACTGAACAAAAAACTTATTTGGAGTCAAATAAGCCTTGTGGCATATGGAAATGTGTTTTATTAAACTTGTTTCTTGATTCATTATTCATTTCCTGGTTGCTGACTGGACTGCTGTGCTTGAGTGGCTAACCACCCATACGCTGCACCTGCATATATTTCATTCTAACTTACTCAACACATTCAAACATGCTCTGTACTTTAACAATGATGTCTCTTCAATTTGCTGCCCATTTTCATTATAAACCCTAAAAAAGGGTTGAGTGCACTCTAAGCCAAACACCTCAATTTGCTCACTCAAAAGGCAGTCAGCCACACAAAAAGTAGAACCTATAGAAGGATTTTCATCCCAGAATATTCCAGGATGCATTTATTTATTTTTTCTTTAATCAAAAAAATATCGCTGTTATGTTGTCCTTAGCCTAAAATCATTGCAGGTTATGACTTAGCTGTTGTTCATTGCTTTTCTGGCAGGAACCATATCGGACACTGTGGCTTCTTCTGGTTTCGAGTTCATTTATGTTCCACAGCCTAAAGCATCTGATGGAAAATGTCAGTGATTTGCAGGATGACATTTTTTGGAGCAAGAAGTATAATTATACAGATTTAGTTTATGCTGAGGGTCTCACTGCAATAGCCCTGAGTCAGTCAGCAGCTGGTTCGTTGCACTTGGAGGGAAAACAAGTCATACTGTGACCGATTACATTGTTAGACTGACATCACATTAATCTCTGTATTATTATTTTTCTAGTTTCTAGACTTTCTTTTAATCATTCACTGCACATGTTTTGGGGTGAATTTGGGAAAAATATGCCTGTTTTCTGAAAAAGAGCTAAGTGGGACTATAAGCAACACTCTCACTCACATATATGTCTATACAGAAAATATAAAGCTTTAGCCTCCACAGGTTAGAGACACTTAGCAAAATGTGAGAAACAGGTGCAGCAGTGACTCTGATTCTTTCTCAAGCTTCTAAAACTCACAATTAGTTGTCGTGTCTTTCCAAAATGAATAATGGCATTACCTCATAGTAACATTCTGGCGTGGATTGAATGAATTCAGTAATACAGCGTAATAACTGCGCTTTAGAAGCTAACTGGCCAACTTTGTGAGTATGAAACAACACAGACGCTTTAAATGATTCCCTTGTTGTGAGTCGTTATGCTACTCTAAGAGCCTGTTTGATGTAACTCAATAGTTACTGAATGAGCATGGTATCCAGTAATTCTAAAGCAGACACATTTGTATGCATTTGTATATTATTGATTTGACTATAACCTTGATTATCTCTGATTGTGAAGTTTGGATTAATGCGCTTCTCTGGGACCATAGAAAAGTAGAAATGATGTCCTTCGACTGGGTCGTCTGGATCAACAGCGCTGAGCAGCTGAATGAGCTGAGAGAACAAAAACAGAAAATGCAGAAAAAACAAAGCTGCAAGAAGTGATGAAAGTAGGTAAGGAGGAATTGCATCCATCTGTTCATATATACATACAGTTGTAGAGTGCTCAACAAATTTATCAGACCACTTATCATGGAAAAAAGAAAACATGGGCATCTTATAAATCTGTCAAAAAATTTCATTGTTATTAATACGTGAAAAAAAAGTTACCAAAAAAACCTGACTTCATATATTTATACTCAAACTTGAGCTACTGTACTGAAATTAATGAAGCATAAAATTCAACCATTGCAACAATTTTCTGTTCAGGAATGCAATTAAATAACTGTAATTTGGTAACTTTATCAAAAATATTGTGGTTTGCTATTTTTATCTGCTTTATTTTGGAAAACAGTAAATGTGAAAATACGTGCATAACAAAAATAATGAATTTTTAAATATTTATTAAATAATTAGCATTAAAATTTATCAATTTGATTAAAGAGATTGCTTGTACTGGTGGAAACAAAAAAAAATCATTTTGGTAATTGCCAGTCCTGGTAATTTTCGGCAGCTGTGGCATAAATGAACCTCATTAGATAATCTGTATCATCGTGCCATCTTAGGAAAGCCTGTTTTATTGTTGCTGAATGAAAACATCCTCTTTATATGGTGGCCCTGAGAGGCCAAACAGACTGCAACTTAAGAAAACACCAGCAATAAGAAAAACGCTGCAGAAGCACACAAAACACAACAGAATTAGGAAAAACGACAACAGAACCAAAATATGCTAAGAATTGTGCTGGGAGACACTTAAAAGAAGTGGAGGATCTATCGGTTTTGTGAGGAAAGAAAAGACGAGAGGTAAGTGTGTTAGCCTAACTATTAGCCTAAAAATCCATCATCAGTATCATATGAATCATGATAAAACTGGTGTTTTCTTAAGTTGCAGTCCATTTGTCCTCTCAGGGCCACCGTATCTTTATTCTGATATGGAATGTTTAGCTTCACAACTACATTACAGCATTATAGGAAAAAGATGTATAAGGAATACAATTAGTATAACAATTCTTTACCCAAGTTGAATTAATTCTAGTTCTCACCTAACATGGTGTGGTGACCTAATAAATTTGTTGAGCACACACACACACCTACACAAATATCTATCTATCTATATATATCTATATATATAGATATATAGATATATAGATATATCTATATATATCACAGTATTATGCAAAAGTTGAGAATCACAGTTCTGTTCTTTGTATTTTGCTTCCAAGGAGCCAGACTTTCTTGTCAATTATGGAAGTTGGCATTAGCGATAGTTCACAAGGCCTTCTTTCAATAATTGTCTTGAAAGAAGGCCTTGGCTGCTGGCTGCTGCTTTTTCACTCACTTACAATTCAATTTTAATTTATACAGCGCCAAATCACAACAACAATTGCATCAAGGTGCTTTATATTTTAAGGTAGACCCTAATTTCAATCCAGTTTTAACAGTCTTAACATTTACCATCATTCAAACATCAAAAAAAACACAATACTGAAGGGATGTACCAATGTAGCTCTCATTTCTTCAATGAATCTAGGAAAAATGCCAAAGATAAAACAGGTTGCTATACATAGTATGTTTTGCACCAAAAATGTTGAGATATCTGGATAATCGGAGGGCATAAAAGTGGCAAGTCAAGAAAAACTATCTACAGAAAACCTTTTCCAATACTACTTAAAAAAATACAAGAAAGCTTGCCTCAGAAAGTTCAGTCTGTGTTGTGTCAATACAGCTATTTCCCATTTTCAAGTCTGGCTCTTTGGAACCAAAATGTAAAGAAGATCGATCGATCGATTGATCGATAGATCGATAGATAGAAATACTATAGGACACAACTTTTAAAGTTCACATTCATGTATATTCATCTTTCCACTCTGCAGTGTAGTAAATCATGAACATCAGTGCATCATAATATACATACTTCTCCTGCCTGCGTCCCCTCACAGATATATGGCTGGTAATCTCTTGCAAGCCTTGGCACATTGTCGTTTATGTCCAGTACTTTGATGAACACCACCACAGAGGAGGATAAATGGTTCTGCGCTGCAGTAGTGAAGATAGACATTTGCTGGAGTCCACTGGGTCCATGTATCATAAATGCTTTGTAAAAGCTCTGTCAAAATAACACTTAAGACTGAGAAATGTTTCTGTCTTCCAGCTTTAGGAATGCGGGGGGAAAAACGGGCACCAGCATCACACTGCTTTCACCAAAACAAAATAAACGATTCAACAGTAAACAGTTATACCTATTATGGAAATTTAAGGCTTCAGTCTACACTAGCTGTTCCCAACATTTTTTTTCTGAGGTGCACCCACTGGTCTGTGAGATGGAAACCGAACGACTAGTAGGTAGAAACGAAAATATATCAAATTTGACTTTTTCCTGCAAGCTTTTTTTTTTTTTTTTACAACTTGTAATATCTCTACTCTTCAAAAGTTGTAGACTTTTGAGAGTGGAGATGTAATTGTTTTTCTTTCTTTTTTTTCTTTTCTGCAAAAGAATGACAAAAATATGACATTATCATTTACCGCGAAGACAGCATGAAGACAGCATTTTAACACAAGACCAGCTGGATAAAATCAGTTACAAACAGGTTGCGGCGCCTAAAAATAATTTTGATTGCTTTGGTTGCCAGCATATTGCCGTTGTTGTGCATAATTTGTATGTCATTTTTCTTTGCTGTAGTGAAGCTTGAAAAAATGTGAAGCAAAATGAAAATGCAGAACATTTACTTTTAAAGTTAATGTTGTGGCATCACCACTGCAATCAACACATTTCAAAATGTACTTTTTCAGGCCAACAGTCTTCACTTCCAATTTGCATCACTCATTTCTTGGTTTCACGACCACTTGGTGAGTAATTTAACTACAGGTCACCGTGGCAATCCGCTATCTACCAAAGCCCTCAAAAGGAGGTTTTCAGTACACCACTGTACACCTCTTTGCGACCAGTTTCACGATAGCAACCGACAGCAACCTGTTGTCAACCAGTTGCAGAATACATACTTTTCTTCAGGCAGTAGTGGTCAGCACAGGATGACGGACTCGTCTCTAGGCCTGTATGAATTGGACTTTACCAAATGATTTTACAGCAACCTCCAGCAACCACTCACAACTGGTCAGGGAATACACATTTGTCCTTACCCAACTGGTTTGCTGCCAGATGACAGTCTCTAGGCCTGTGTGACTGAGGCTAAATGACACACTCCATGAAGAAGTGGAATAACACACTCCATGAATATATCTCTCAGTCCTGACACTCTGGTGTCTAAGGAGTGACGGAGAGTCGATGAGTGAGTGGGTGAAGGAGAAGCTAAGATACTGTTGGGATGTGATTTAACAAGAAACCTCATGACCTGCTGGTGATTAGTACATGGTAGCAGAAAATGAATGATTGAGTAAATTAACAAGGACACATTTTTAAAGTCAATGGAATTAAAAGTCAAGCTATTTATTTGTTGCTTTTATTTCCATATTTTAAACAACAATCCACTGTCCAGTGCTTGAAAACCCTGTTTGTGAATCTCTGCTATAGTAGATTTCTCATCAGCAAATTGCTGGAACATATTTTGCACACGTTTGGGAATAATTGTGCCATAAGTCGACCATTAACATTACCATACGCTCTTATAAAAAAACATGAAACTCTCCTTACTTGTTTCCTTAGCTTCAACTGTCACATTGTGCCAGGCTGCAGTCTCTCGGTCCAAAGACTTAGCGACAGTTATCGTTCCATTGTTTGGGTCTATTTTAAAAGCTTTTGTGGTATCGCTCCTTTTGTCAACAGAGTATCTGGAAGAAAAATCATGGAGACATACCATTTAGAAGGAAAGGTTGTTTTCTGGGCAAACAAAACATTGCGATACCACAGGGAGATTAATTAGGCAAACTGCTCAATTTTTTAATCTGTTGACAGATATCCAACAAAGCAAGTGCACACACGAGCTAGTCTGACACAGCGACAACAACACTGTGAAAACAAAGCACCTCATGCAGATGGCATTGTATTTTCACAGTTATTTAAAATGAATATCATTTTTAATCTGACCAAAGACATTTTCTGTTTTGACATAAGTGTATAAATAGAAGGTAAACGCGGGTAGACATGGAAATTCATAACCATGGAAAAAGAGACAAGCTTTTATGGCAATTAAATAATAGCTGCCTTGCATGATATTATGTTTTGTGGCCTGTCTGCTGGTAATGGGTGACAAGTGGGTCTACAATTTTTTGTCAAAATAATCGTCAGGCAGCATGAATGTAACTATCACAAGCAAACCAGGCCATTTTTATTGTATACCACTTTCTCATCATCATTGGACTCTTAATAAATAGTGATTAGAACAACCTGGTAAATTAGGATATCAGAGTAATGCAATCTTTCTGTGAGCTACTTTGCTGATAACAGCATGGGAAATTTGACCACAGCAACTTTAATCATATTTACTAGAACTGCGGAAACCACTAAAATGTCAGCCTGAATTTATTAATCAATGAGACACTGTCACCAAAGGGACAGTAATAGACGCTAGGCTGAAGATGATATGCAGCACCTGCCATTCTTAAGCTCTGCTGAGATGGACTACAGGCACCAGTAGTGCGGCTGTCTCCTCTGCAACGTGCCCCACTTGCAAATGACTGCAAATCTCAATTCCATATGCCACCTCGTATGGTGCTTTATTACATTCCCACGTCCCAGCAACGTTGCTTTGTGATAATACCACGGCAATAGATAGAAAAGCCTGTGAGGTTAAAAAAAAAAAAAAAAAACTGTCATGATTTATTCAGCAGGGCTCATTTCCTACTAAAGTAATATGAGATAAATATGACCATGTACAGGGTATCCAGAGATCAAGGGTAAAAATGGATGCACCGAACCGGTAACGCTATTTGAAATGAAATGATTTTTCACCCTGTGGAGGAAGCTGTCTAAAGATGTTCAGCCCATGCCAGCTTGGGTATCTACCTTATCATTATCGTACTGGTAGTCGGATGGCATATGCCATTCTTCCGGGTTTAGGCAGTTCACATTACCTGATGGGATTGTTGACTGTGTCAGTGTCTCTAGCACTAACGCTGCCAACCACAGTTCCCACAGCTGCATTTTCAGGAAGTTTCCACTCGTAGACTGGCGAGAGGAAAACAGGTGGCTCATCCTCATCTTTCACAATGACTTTCACTGTCGTCCTGTCAGTGAAGTCGTCCAAACTCAGAAAACGAGTGTCCACGTGGTCATTGACCGCCTCGGCGGTCATGTCGAAACGTCTCTTAACTTCAAAGTCCAAAGGCTGCGAAGGAAAGAAATACTCAACTTTTTATGGCTTGTATTAGAACAGAGGTTGTTACAAGAAGAATAAAAAACAATTTATCGCAATTAAATAATCAAACAGATAAAACTTTTGAAAAACAAAGAAAGTTGTATGTAAAACAGATAATTTTTTCTGAGGAGAGCAGGACATGACTGCGACTGGATGTGGAACTTGTTTAGTTAGTGTCAATATGCTACCAGCTGTGAGTATGCACTTAAATAATGCTGCAGTTTTGATTAACATGCTGCTAGTAATAAGAAAACAGCATGCAAACCATTACCACGTTCCCAGAATGATTCAGAAACAGAGTCAATAATGTTTGTTATTTTATTTCATGATCACGGCATCTAAATTGAAATCTCCTGTTCTATAATTGAGAGAGGTATTGCATATAAGTGTGAAAAAGTAAAGTGAATAAGGTGAAATCATAAGTTCAGCAACACCCAGACAGCAGTCTTCATTCTATATAAGTGTAGTAACGGTATTCAGGAACTGATTTTTCTTATTAATTTGAACTAATTCGGTCAATAAGTTTTCAATGTTCTCTGAATTAACCAATAGATTAATTGGCCTTGTGGTTGTGGTTTTGCAAAAAGATGTGAATATTTCACTGAAAAATACAGAAATAAATAAATAAATAACCACACACACAGACAATATCACACAGGTTTAGACCACCCTTTGGCTTGGTTCTGTTGAAGCAGTTGCTGATCATTTGCACAGCATGCTTTGGCTGTCAATCACAGTCTGTCAATAGACACAGGAGTCTGACAGTTTGCAAAGGAGTGAAACATGACATTTAGCTTAACTATGAGCACTGACTGAAAACAGATTATAAGAAAAGTTAGGCTCGTGTATGTTTAGTGCAAATGCTTGGTTATACTGACACAAGCCATTCATATATATATGTGTACGTGTGTGTTGTTTGCTGTCCCTTCACATTTTCCTGCAACTGACTATAGTACTGATCCTTTTTGTTTTTGTGAGATATGAATACTTTAATGCAATTTCTGGTTCTTAATATTAATATGTAACACCTATCAATTTTGATTGTTATTAGAGCCATCCTAAGGAAACAAAAAATAGTCAAAAGATGATTTTTATCATTCATATTGAGAATGAAGTTGAAATTTTGAGGATAAAGTTGAAACACTCTTTTGAGAATAAAGCGGAAATGTCGAGAATAAGGTCAACTCCCTTCATCCATCTCAATATGCATTCTTGTGTGTACTTGGGTTCTTCTGGACTTGAGAAATGTCATCAGCTGCAGCCCGATTGTCTGATACAGCCTCATCCCTTCTGTACTGCACAAAGGTGTAACCATCAAAATCCTTGCATCTCTCCATTTTTACCTATTTCACATTGCACAAATGAAGCCAAGTCATCCAGGCTTGTTTACTCATCTACTAAGTCATCTACACAAGGCCTTTTGTAGAAGGTCCGGCAGCTAATGGCACTAATGACATTAGTGCCATTAGCTTAAATTTAAAACTTTATTCTCAATATTTCAATGTTTTATGTCATTGTGTTTTAACACAAAGTACTTTCAAATACTGCTGTACCCAAATGCCCAACCCAGAGAAGGACTTGTGGCTAGACAAACACACACACACACACACACACAAATCTTGGTTTAGTTGTTTGGTTTAGCCTCTCCAAAGCAACGGCCATTTCTTCTTCTTCTTCTTTCTTCTTTTTTTTTGTAGCCAGCATATCTGAATAGAAGCTCAAGGTTTCTTGTACCATGCAAAGATCATTGAGTATAGCTGGTAGTTTTGAGATTGTTGTTCAACAAAGGCAATCTACCCTTTACTCTCCACTTGAACTGTTTAACTGTATGTAACCAAAGCTTGCTTAAAAGTGACTGGTAAATTCAGATTATTTGCAGACTTCAAACAGAAACCAGAATGTTTCAAGTACCAACCTGCTCTACTGATTTTGCATTTTCATAAGCAGCTATAGATTTATAGAATGCACACACACACGCACAGATATTCACAGAGAATCTAAATATTCGAGGTAGATATTGTAAATGGATTCACCTTGGCCAGTAGAATCACTCCCTCTTGTGTTGCTGGGTCTGTTTTAATGATAAAAGTGCTTTCTTCCAGTTCACCCTCCAGACTGTAGGTCATTTTGGCATTGAGGCCAGTGTCTCCATCCTCTGCCATGATTCTGCCTACTGTGGTGCCGATGGCTGCGTTTTCGGGGACAGCAAAAGTGTAAAGGTCTGAAGAAACAAGAATATTTTCTATGAATCATTCTGATGCCATTGGGCTCAGAAGATGAACCTTGGAATAGGATATTAAAAGGAATACAAAATTTAGTTGACACCAAACTGGTACTTGTGCTGTCTGCAATGACACTTTGAAAAGTTGCTAAATTTGGAGCAAAAAACAACAAATGAAAAAGTTTCTCCACCCGAACACAGTATACAGAACTTGACAGTAACTTGTTAATAGCTAGTCAAGAGAGGCTGCTTGTCTATAAAGTGATAAGAAGGAAGAACATTGTGGTGGAGGGTCAATTTGTGTGAGTCAAAGATAAGTTGTGGCAACACATAATCCCAGCCTAACTGTAATAAGAAGATGAGAAAATGTGATTGTGTCTTTGAGCAACTCCATTTGGATGGCTGCCACAACTGGGTGGAACGCGACACTCGACAGGAAACCAGCTGCTTGTGAAGAAAAAAAAAACTGTGCCGATAATAATTTGCAATTATGTGACAAAACATAGGACATGGTTCAAAGTAAAGTGTGGCCATACAATATTTAAAAGGCCTTTTGACTGAACGTAAAATCCATGGGAGAGATTCAATGAATGTGAATGGGACATTAATAGTTAAAGGTATCATTCTTGCTGTCTCAGTCCTACAGAATTGATTTCTTCCCACGGCATTCATTTAGTGGGGTTTATCACTGGGAAGGCGAGGTTTGCTTCCAAAGGTCATGACAAATGTCCTCTCGTGTGTGAATGATTAAATTCATCCAGTGTATGGAGCATGTACACAAGCGCAAAATGAGCAAAACATCCCAATCGCCTTTGCTGTCTCCTTCACTCTCTCTCATTCTTCTCTCAAGCCTGCCATCTTTTAATTTTGGCTGCTGGCTGAATAACAGACAGCTGAATGCAGCACAAACCACCCACCCGAACCGGAGAAGTGTGATCAAATAAATAGCTCATAGGTATAATATTAAACTTGTCCTCACAGACTGCAGTGCTTTGTACTCTTTCATTGATTCCCTCACTGTGTATGGCCCAATGTTTGCATCACTGTGAGTCATATCTGTGACTCACGCTGCTGGAATGTGGGTCCATTGTCATTGACATCAGTCAAGCTGACCGTAACCGTAGTGGAAGAGGAATAACCGCCGCTGAGACCCAGCATATCCTTCACCTGCACCACCACCTGGTACTGCTCTCTGGCTTCACGGTCCATATTTTGCCAAGATGTTACAATAATCCCTGCAGGTAGATAAGACAGGGAGAGAGGAGGAGGGGGCCAAGAGGAGTCTTTGGTTCATTAAGACGGCATTAAATATATCTGTGGGTGATTTTTTGTTTTGTTTTGGTTTTTTTTCCAATCAACTGTAAGTAAACAAACTTTGCCTGAATTTGCACTTGAGCACGCTGTGCAAAATGTGCAGTAAAACTGCATCACAATAAATGTCCAGTCTTCAAATTTAATCAGCACAAAAAGGAATATTAAGAGGGCTTTCAGATGACTTAATGCTTCCTCTGTCTGGGCAAACAGGAAGATGAGGGCAACAGTAAACAGTAAACAATTTAAATCAAACAAATTAGATTGACCCAACAAATTTATAGCCCATTTGTGGATTTGAATTTATCTCAATATCATGTTCACTGAATCTTGTGTTGAAATGATGTAAACATTTTCATATTCACCATTTTTACTATGAAAAGATCAAACATGCTCTGTGGTAGCTGGGGTGGTCTCCAGTGCCTCAGTGACCCTGAAGTTGGATGGAGTTAAACAAAAAAAAAAAAAAAAAAAAAATTATATATATATATATATATATATATATATATATATATATATATATATATTTATTTATTTATTTATTTATTTATTTATTTTTTTTGTTCAACTCCATCCAACTTCAGAGTCACTATATAAAAAGTCATATTTGGACTTTTACATAGTGCAGTAATTTGCATTAAAATATTTTATTCCATGCCCGTGATGTCCTCCCCCAACTTATTACAGTTAAGGTCAATAACATGTGTGGGAAGTGCTGTAACTGACCTCGGATTTACACAAGAAAATAGCGGGGATGCATGTGGGCATTAGTAAAATCAATTGTCTGTCACAGTATGAACTTGTCTAACTGGCCTCAGGAGTAGCTAAATCTGTCAATAGCTCTTTTAGGCTCCAGTCATTCTAGGGAAAAAGTGGTTGTATATGATGAAAATTAGTGCGACTGAGAATGCGACGTATGATCTTCTTGCCTTTTAAATGGTTGCTTCAAAGACAGAGACCAGCTCTGAGACCACTTAGAGTTAGCTGCCATCTTCAAACTGGCGCTAGCAAGTCAAGATGGTGATAAAACATGCCGAAATGGCACTGAGACAGAATCCGTCTGCTATCAGTTTTTGACTGAATTGCATCAAGTTGGCACTTACATGCAGTCTGTTTGCGACAATACCCCGATTAACTGTGATAAATCTCAAATCTGTTGCTATCTATATCAGACGGGAAGTGCTTTACCAAAGTCAGGGGAGGACGTGCCACAAGGAGACTGCATAGAATCCACACATCTACACATCAGGCACATTCTCTCAGATCTAAAAGGGTCAGATTTTTAATTTATACATTTCTAAACAAATGGAGGCAGCTAGTTGATTTTAATAATTACCCACATTCTCCCAAAACAGCGCAAATTTGTGGTTCAAAACTAAGGGAGAAAGTAATAGCTGCATTTTCTAAGACAAAGAACTAAGTAAAAAGCAAGAGGACCGCTTTGACCCATCTCTCCTTGCTAATTAGTCGCTGATTCCAATAACTATTTCGACAACTATCACATATATAAAACACGCTTGTCAGAGTTAAATTTAGCTTCGTTTACAGTAAATAGGCTACTACAAACTAAAGTAACTCACGTTTGTGTGTTTTATTATTTGATGGAGCAGATGAGTTCTGCTCATTGGGGGAGACTAATTGCAACCTGCTGGCAGTCTATCAGTGTTTATAAATTGGATGGTGATTTATTGCAAACCATCGACAATCTATTTGAGAGTAGTTGCAACCATTGCCTTGTGAACGAAAGTGGTTACTGCAACTACTAGCAATTGGTCCCAGACGGCAAAACAAATGCAGCACAATTACTGCCAATCACCAGTTTCCTGGTTGCACAGTTTGCTGTCCAGTTTTACTCGATTGTGACTGAAGCCTTAGAGATACATTTACCAAGTAAGTTTATGTAATCTTATAATTAAAAAGAAATGTTAAACTTGCCAAAAGTGAAGATCGGACATTTTTGATCAAACACAATGGCTAGTTTAAACTATCTGTCAGCATCATGTACCGGTCTTTGGCTCCACAGAGAAGTAAGGTTCCCCCTGCAGGATGGAGTAGATGAGCTTGGCGTTGTTTCCAAACATGGGATCATCAGCATCTGTGGCTGTCACCTGTGCCACTGTGGTCCCTGTGGGGGGGGAGCAGATCACACAGTCAGAGTTAGCTCAGGCAGCAGTTCCAGTCGATGGGGAAATAAAGTGATTATAGTATAGTCCCGCAGGGTCTGTCTGACTGGCTCCAGGGGGGAGTAGTGGAAATGGAAGAGGGTGGATAGTTGAGGTAGGGTTAGAGGAAGGATGTTGACTAAGGCAAAGGGTTTGATAAGGTGGGGGCGGTAAAGCAGCCTTGGCCTTTCACCACTCGGTAAGGCGGTGCAGGTGTGCGTGACAGCCTCTCCAGCCCTATTGTGACATCTCACTCTCCACGTGCCACTTGTTTTCTCTCCTTCGTTCTCATTCACCTTTATCTGTCCATCTTTCACACTTACTCGCATTTTCTCCACTGACCATATCCTTGTCCTTGCTTTGCTTTTTACAGTATATTTTGCTCCCTCAGCCCTCTTCACTATCTAGTTCTTTCTTCCCACAGAGCACTCTGTCTTTCACACAGTCAGGGATTTACCGCAGCATTTCTTATTTTACAATGCCCTCACTCCAACCTTCCCCTCTCACTTTCTCTTTCTGAGTCAAATGCATTATGATTTATTACGAGCTAGATATTATGCTGCTAAAGCAGATTACATATAAATTGAAATGGTAATGTCTGTGGTATGAAAGGGCAGTGGTTATAATAACATTATTTAAGAAATTTATCCATAAAGGCATTGGAGCTATCATACAGAATCCAATATTTTTAACTTCCTGAATAGGGACAGATGACAGACATTCATATAACCTTTTGTTCATTGTCTTCAGTCAATATTTAATTTAAGAAAATTTATTTCAGTAGCATGTCAGTTTTTATCAATACGACAGAAAAAGTTTATTTGCAAATAAATTACTCCTTTTTGTGAATTATATTCTAAATACAAAAGACAGATCCTTACAGATCTAGACATCATGTCCTATTAATACCAGAAATTGTACAAACTAATTTGGAGGGAGCAGTGAAGAAGAGTGATGGATATAAAAGGTAAAAATGCTTTGAGCTGTCAGTAAGAGTATAGTATAGTATAAGTATGAAATAATTATTTCCCCATTTTAAGAAAGAAATTTAGAAAATTTCTACTATAATACTGATTATTAATCTAAACTCAAGTGAAAAATGCTAATGACTTCTTGCTCTTGTTGATATTCTTAAAAGGAAGGCTGATTAGTGGGTTAAAGATTTACAACTCATTGTGAGAGAACAGCCTCCTAAGTATTTCTCTCCTAAGTTCAACAGGCAGCGAATGCAATAACGTGGCTCTGTAAGTATTAAGAGTCCTTAATACTTACAGAAAGGGTTTGAACTACAGCCCATTCATTCTTGACTGTTTCTAGGAAGTGCCATCTAGCAAAGTGGAAGTTTAGAAATTCTCTTATAAGAGTCAATAAAAAGTACATGTATGTCGAATATTGCTATTACCGCTAATATTACTAATACTTATTTACACATTAAGTAGTAAAAGCTGAGATTTAGATTTAGAGACTCCCTACAGCTGATTGTAATTTTGGTCCTACACTATTAATTTTAAAAAAGGCTAGACCTGGACAAAGACGTGTTTAAATTGTAATGCTAACATGCCAGTACGAGCATGCTAATGCCACACGATTAGCTTGCTAACACTAGATCAGAATGTTAAGTGTTCTAACAAGCACACCATTAACAAAGCATAACCAAGGCTGTTAGAAATGTCCTTTTAAGATGTAGTTAGTGTCGGTGTTTTCAACATTTCATAAAGGGACATTTTCACTTTTTTTCACACATACCAATTGGACACATCTCAGGAATGCTGGACACATATGGCTCATTCTGGAACTGGGGGACATTGTCATTGATGTCCTGCACTGTGATGATGAACTCTGACTGGGGCTCCTCTGGTTCGTTGGACCATCTATTGATGGCCTGGGCTTGGAGCACATAGAACGCCTTTTCCTCACGGTCAAGCTTCTTCAGTGTCCGGATTTCCCCAGTATACTCGTTTATTTCAAACACATCTCCAGCACCTTCTCCTGATAATATGTACTTGATGAAAGACTCACCTTGATCAGAATCAGATTTGAGCTACAAAAAGAAAAGGAAGGTATATTAAAGTTGTTTTTTTTAATTTTGCATATTTTCCCGAGGTAACTAGAAAGCATGCATTTTCAAAGGGAAGTACCATATCAAGGACATGGCAGACATTCAATGTGAAGCAGTACCTGGCCAATAACACGAGGAGTAGGATCTTCCTCGGGGACAAACAGCTGTTTCCAGATCCAGCCTCTCTTCAGGCGACGGTGCAAATGAGTGGACCCCTGAGCCAATTGTTGGGCTTCCAGACCCTGAGTACCTCTCATATCACTCAGCACCCCACCAGGAATCATAAAAAACACCATCGCCACAGCCAAAACACTCGGCATGCTCATTTTTACAGTCCATCCGTACATTTCCTCTGCACTTCACGTGGATAGTGGACAGAGGATAGTAGTTTCACTGGTCCATGTTACAAATTCTTCATTCACCAGCACCATAATTCATGATCCTGGCAGTGCTGCATCCCATCTTGTTATGATGTGGTTTGTATGCATGACCATGTCTCTAAAATAAAAGTTAACAATTCAATTAATGTCTGCACTAAGAACTTCTCAGTGGGGCACAGAGATTAAAAAACTGTCAGTGGTAAAATATTATCTTTATGATTTAAAAGGTGCATTTTAAAAATTGGAATATTAAAAGAGAACTAATCACAATACATTTACTTTTGACCCTGAAAATATTTGCATGCTCTAGTTAATAAAAAGGCCAGTCTTTTGTCAGCGGTATGTAAATATGATTGAGAGGACCTCTATTTGATTAATAAACAATAATCTAATCTATAGCATTAACTAAGCCATAACACTGATGATTAGTAAATTAGACGATTGGATTCTAAACATCCACAAAAACAACTAGAATGTACTTGGATATAGAATTTATGCTATATTAAAAGTAGTGGCTAAATTCTGTGTCCTATTGTCCTATTTGGGGACTTCCACATACCAGTTTCTTTTTTCTTTAAATTAATTTTTTACTTTCACGAAAAACTGCAATTAAAAACTAATTTGTCAGGTTTTTGTTAGGCTGCATAACCAAGAGTTATTTAGGTTAAAGTTAGGAAAAGATTGAAGTTTAGAGATAAATATATATAAATGCTACACCACCGATATGTCGTAACCGGAAACCCTTCTGAAAATCTATGCCAAAACTTGCCTTAACCCAGTGTGAAACTTCCTAGAAATATGTCAACACAGTCTCCATGTCAACTGTGATTGACTGTGATCAGCCCCCATGTTTCCTCCTATGCTATTTTCTCTTCTGTCACCATTACGCAGATTGATAAAAAGAGGATGTATCAACTTGAAGAGAGAGAAATTGTAGATCAATGGAGGCACCTCACACAGAACTTTAAATAATGGCAACCGCAGCAGGCCACATTGGAGGTTCTGCATAAATTTGATGTAAAATTACAAAGCATACAGTACCCTGGATATTTAGATGGCTATCTGGAAGGGGTCCTTTACAAGCATCCAAACGTAATTATTTGGGAGACACAGCTGTTGCATATAAAAATGCAAATATAACCAAATCACTTGTTGACACTTGTTGACAAGATCATCTTGAAGGTTAACTATTAACAATGTTGAAATATTTAAAAGTGCTGCAGTTCTGCATTTAGGAAGTTGATTCTGATAAAAAAAATATTGTCAACTTCTGCAGTGTTTGATATCTATGAGTGCACAACAACAAAGCAGATATCTAACAAATCTGAGATAGAAAATCAAAGGAGAAGTTTTTTTTTTCATAATCCTGCAGTCCTGCAAAAGCATCTGAAAACAGTCCTTTGTTTTGAATCCAGACAAGGGCCTGTATTGTGTTATAGTGATGGTGGTGCTGAAAGGGGCTAGGGCGGGGGTGGGGCAGAACATCATTCCTTAAGCATGACACTGCACTCTGCAGCTGACTAATGAAGACTTCTAATTAGATCAGTGTCTCCCCAGACATGGAAAACAGAGACACACATGCCTCTGACAAACTATGAGTCAAATCGATGCACCAATTATAATGTGGACCAAGATCAGGGTCAAGAGTGTAAGGACAATGAAAGTCAGGCAAGACAGCAAATTAGTTAGGACCACACAGATACATTATCTTGCACTGACAGCATTGCTCAAGTTAGAGGACTTTAATTTGGACAAATTCATCAATCCTCTTTATAGGAATTAAATGTGCTGTTGTTTTTCTTTTCCACGAGAGACAATAAATATATATATTTTATGCTGCACAGGAAAACCACTATTAATAGTCTATCAACAATTTCCCCCGTTTTATTTTCTGCCATGTTATTTTAGATGTATTAAAGACTCGAAATTTTTTCACTTCACTTTTAATCTTTAACTTCTGTCCTACATGGTGAAGCAACACAAATTATTTATCTTCTCATTAAACCTTAACCTAACTTTATACTGCTCTCCGGTCAAGCAGCAAACCATACATCAGCACTCAGTGGGATCAGTTCTCATTAAGGGATAGAATTCACAATAGCCATAATTCTAAACGATCTTAATAGGATTTTTTGACACTGCAATATAACCACATAACATATACAGTCCCACCATGCGAATGCTTTAATACAGACTGCTGCACAGGAGCAGTGCATGGTTTGTTAGCATCGCTGGTTCCCGTGGAAATATGCACTATACCCCAGGAAGTTGTTGTAACAGTTAGAGTAGCTGCAGTATTAATGCTTTAATAGCTCATAGTGTTCATGTTTAATCTTGTAAAAGTAAATTGGCTGTCAAGACCTATTTGTAATGAGCTGGTAAAATCAATTACTGATGCCTTTTATTTCTTAAATTCAATTTCGATACAGAACGTGAAAGAGAGTATGTGTTTATGCTTATGTATGTCCTTACAGGCCGTATTCATATCTCCGAGCATCGTGGAGTGACATTCCAATTAGTGGCCAGTGAATCGTGAGCCGTTATGGTCTTTCATAGGGCTGCCAAGCATGCGCCCAAACTGAACGCCTTGAGCCAAAACTAGACAAGAGCCCTCAATGATGTTTGTCTGAGCAACTTTTCAGCTGCCAACATGCCAAAGAGTCTGCCTCAAAATCTTCCCGAGGATATCAGTGTGGCCAAAATAGTGCACAGGTCAACAGATGTTTTTTTTTAATGCCAATTTAACAAGATGGGCCTTTCTACAAATAACTGATGAAATTCTGGGAAAATAATATGGCCAAAAAATAGCTCGAGGCCTGTAAATAGCAAGCATTAAGGAGCAAGTGAAACATATGTCCATGGGTGACAACTATCTTAATAGTACTTGATAATAACGGTGAACCTGCCAAAGTCTACATAAAAGACTTTTAGATTATGATTTGATTATGATTTTATAGTTATTACTTTTTACATGTATGCATATGGTCTGAAAAAAACAGTGAAACAAGAAAACAGAAAGAAAGATCAGTGGACTCCACGGTTCCTTTCAGAAGAAATTCTCATTCTGCATGACATGCTGTACATGCAGAGTGCCCTGTGGTTGACAGCCATTCATTACCTCTAATAGGCCCTCTTCCCATTTCTAGCAGACCTCCTGTAGCCTGTATGTACAGAACGCTACTCTACCACATGACAGAATGACAATGAGCTGCAGTCTCACAATGTTAAGCACTAGATGCGCTGAGACCGTCACATCATTTTCCTATATGGTGATGTGTTCTAGCTAATAAAATGACGCTCTTTTGTAGGAATGGTTCTGGGATGCTATTAAATTGTGTCTAATGTGCCAACACAAATGCTGCAACACAGCAATAAAGAAAAAGCAGCTTTCACTTGACATTGTGGATGACATGTCAGTATCAATATACAATGCTCATGCTAACTGCTAAATAACACTAGCTTCATGAGATAATTAATTATTGTGGTTTTCAAGCATAAACTGTCAATTATCTCCTTAGTGGTGTCGTGTATGATAACTGAGAAAAGGAAGCACTGAAATACACTTTGAATACAACTGTTTGAAATCTTTAAGAAAAAAAACATCTGTTAAGCCTCACTTCTTTAAGATCAAGCTTCTAAGACAAAATGTCCTTAATTGGTCATTTGGGAGCCTACCATGGGACTTGGCTGTTTACTGTTCAGCTCCATAAAACAGTAACACTGACATGTAGCACTTGTTTTCTAATTCGGGGTGTCAAACAAGTCCAGAGAATGAACTAGAACAACCAGGGAATGTCAAGCCATCATGTACTTGTTAGTAAGTAATTTGTTTGATTTTATTATGTGCACAAGTGGAAATCATTGCTGCTTAGCAAAATGTCACGAATTTCCATTGACGGTAATCAGCAACAGCACTACATCCTGTTATTACTCTCCTTTCTTTTTCATCAACAGTAATTAAGTGATACTACTAGAGTTATTGCAGAATAATATAAAAGGAATCAGTGAATTTATATTTCATTATAAGAAAAAGTTTGATACAAAAGTATTACATCGAGCTTGAAGATATCAGATATTTGTTGAGAAAATATTTTGAGTGAAAATAACTTAAACGGCAGACTCATATGGAATAAATAAGTCAGTATGCTTTTGAATTAATCACTTTTGACATTAAAAATAAATGCAAACATTGAGGAATATATTTACAAGTTGATACATGAATTGATACGACTTGCTTTGTGTTTATTTACTTTTATATTATTTAATTTACTGTGCCATTTTCATGTTATTTTCATGGTACGAATCAGTTTATCCATTTTTAATTTATTATTGTGTTTTTGGATTTCTTACACATGCCCCTGTGCACTGGTACATTGACCATCCTGCTGTATTTTCTCTAATGCATATTAAACTGCTCTCTCTAATGATTTGTCCCTACTGCTGATGGGCTATAGAAGGCTTAACTGCCCACATGTAAAGCCAGAAAAGGAACATGGTTGTTCTGCCTGTCTGCCTCCCTCACATCCATCAGATGTTATTCTTCAGGTGCGTTTTGCAATTTTATTCATTAACTATTAGATTTCCTTTAGACAACAATTTTTACTATAACTATTAACATTACTCTTGATAGATTAGAACAATATTAGTAACTCCTGACTCTTAGAAATTAGAGCTGGGAGTTTCCAACAGTTCTGTTTTCAGTTATTAATTTTGGATTAGATTAGTTTATTTATTAGTTATAATTACTATTATTAGTTTAGGGAAGAATCTTGAATCTAATAACTCAATTGTGGGGTTGTTGGAAAGTTTTCTTCTCTTGTTTTTTATCAGGAGTCTCATCTACTTAATTTGTGTTTGTTCTTTATGAGTACTTATGTTCACTTTATAAAAAATGTCTTGATATGCAGCACTGTTGTTGCATTTCATAGGTTAGATTCAGGGAGCAGAATGTATTTGGGGGTGCATCCAGGATCTGGACCTGGCTGCCTCTCACACCAAAAATAAAAACCATAACCCAAGAATAGCTTTTATTTGTGTACTATTGAAACTGATCAGCAAAATTCCATTATGAAGACAGCGTGGAATTTTCTTGATCAGTTGTTCTGTTATACAAGAGGCAGATGTCTGATTTCATAACACACTTTGAATGACAAGCCCTCTTTGCATCATGCAGCACAAAAACATAAAGAAATGTGGTGGGGGTGGGGTGACATACAGAACATTAAACTAATACAGGAAAAATCCATTTCAAAATAATTAAATTAACTGATGAAATGGAAAATTTTGGAATGGAAAACTGGAAAAAAAAGTTTATAGCGATCAATTGCTAAAAAAAAAAATAGCATTTTATGTTGTATGTAACTTTTTAAAGTGTATTTTTATTCTAACTTTAATTTCTGTGCATTTGAAGGCATATATTTATATAAAATGTCATATATATGGAGTCATTTATTTCATTCTGTACTGGTTTGTAATTTTAGCAATCATGGTCCTCCATATCCCACAACTAATCATCAGTTTAGCTACTGAGTGGCCCAGTATTTAGTCCTTGTTTATTCACACATGTCCATTCACATAAACAGCTAACATAACATACACTTTATTTTCTCTTGGTTGTTTAATTGTATAGTGAGAATGTTTTTGGTATATTCAGGTATTTGTATATCTGCGTTTCATGTCCTCAAATAAGTGACCCAAAACACTGAACACACATCATTATAGGTAATAATAATCTATTTAATTGTTACTTTTTCATTAATTCAACATTTGAAAATGTAGAATATACACAGGAGCCAATTGCTCAATAGAAAAAAAAAAGTGTATTTCATAAGAAGCTATTTTTCCATCAAAAGCCATCTATAAAGAGCAAAAACTTTACAGATGTCTTGCTGTGACTAATACACAGAACCCACGGACTCATTTAGAATTCATGGAGTGAAGCTGTGCCCTGCTTTTATGTTTCAAGCTAAGTTATTCTTTGTGTTCTTTTTTCTTATTCTAGAGAATATATAAACTTGCATCTAAATATCTTCTTACAAAAGATAATCACTTTAGCAACCAAGACCACACCTACCTGTTTGTGTAATTCTTCTGTCACCCAAGCCACTTGTCACCAGCTGCCATCAAAGAAGATCATTGCTGAGTGTAAGAAAACACAATCTGCTTAACTAAATACCCTGGTACTGGAAAGCAATTCAGTCACCACAATAGCAGAAGCAAATGCTCATAGCCCTCACAATGCGTAATCCCCTCCACTGACGACCTCCCCTTATCTTCTTCTTCTTCGCCCCTTTTCTGCCCTTCTCAAACTTCCTGAAGAAGAACAAACACGGGGTCTATTGTTAGGGACTCACATCTGAACACTGCAGAACACTCGGGGCCTTCATCACCATGCAAATAGTCACAGCCCAGACTTACAAATGGATTTCTATCTTTTTTTTCTCCCTATTTCTGTGAACAATCCTGCGCTTATTGGAGTTGAGCTAGAACATTGACAGGACAGTAATTCATCCACTGTAAGGTCACTATTTTTGCAAGCGATAGGACGCCAGCAGTCTGTTTTTTGACATTCAAGATGAGGGAGCATGCTGTTCCCGCATGCTATGGTCGCATTTTAAATATGTGTAAAAAATGATTTTACAAGCGTTTTCCAAAGAAAATCATTTTAGGTACTCCACATTCTTTGAGTTCTTAAAGGGTTAATTAGTGTCATATGCTGAAAAATAAAGGATAAATGATCATCTGCTTTTCAGATCATAAATGACACTTACAAGAGAGTTTTTGTTTTTGTATGTACAAATGTCCTTTTATTTTATTTTCTGCCACCGCATAATTTGGAAACATCTGTCTTAACTGGCAGGTCTCCTTCATTTCATTTTCTTCCACTTCCTTTTTTTATTTCACTGAAAGACTTCAACAGTATTTTTGCTTTATTTGTTCTACTTAAATAAAAAGTGTGGCTCCTTCTTCCAGAGTTGGACTTTACTGAAGCTGAAGAAATTCAGACTTTTACATACAGTATGCCTTTAAATGGAAAAAACCTGCTGCTTAAGTTTTTACCATTTACATGCACTGGCCACTTTATTAGGTACCTCTTCCTAAGAAATTATAGCATCACATAATAGCATATTGCACATCTATGATGTGAGTCGCCCCTTTCCCCACATCCCAAAGGTGCATTATGGTCATTTGACTAATGTAAATTTCTTGTCATGTTGAAGAACCTAGTTTGAGTAGTATACCAAGAAAATATCCTCCACACCTTTACATCACCGGCACCTGAGCTGTGGATACAAGGCAGGATGGATCCATGCTTTCATATTTTTACACCAGATTCAGACCCTACCATCTGCATGTCACAAATTGAGACTCTCCAGCCCAGGCAACATTTTTTTCCAACATTTGTACAATTTTTGAAATTGTAAAATTGTAGCTTTGGTTTGCTGTTGACAGTTGCTTAGCTGACAGGAATGGCACCTGTGTGTGATCTTCTGTTGCTGTAGCCCATCTGCTTCAAGGCTGGACGTGTTGTGCATTCAGAGATGCTCTCTGCATACCTTTGTTGTAAGTAAGTGGTTTTCTGAGTTACTTGTGCTTTCCTTGGCACCAGTAACAGCTTGAAGCAGTCTGGCCATTCTCATCTGGCCCCTGATGACCTTAACAAGATATTTTCTCCCAGTGAACCGCTGCTTCCTGGATATTTTCTCTTTTCTTTGTAAACTATAGAGAGTTATGTGGGAAAATCCCAATAGATCAGCAGTTTCTATGATTCAGAACAGCCAGCCAACATGGCACGTTCAAAGTAATTTAAATTACCTTTCCTACACATTCTCGTGTCTGGTTTGAATTTGTCTCAATTATTGCTACATGGTATGCAATGCTGTCATGTAATTGGTCGATTAGATATTTGCATTAACAAGCAGCTAAGGAGTGCAATTAATGGAATATCCAGTAAGTATATGGAATCTATTTTGCAGCAAGTTACTGATAGTGCCATCTAGCCAGCCTCTTGAGACAGATCATAACACCATCATGATAATAGTAACAGTAGCAGTAGGATCACTGTAAAGTATGCTTGAAGACAAACATTAATGGCGGTGACTCCAATTACCACAACTTAAAAGTTTGTAATTCTCGAGTCTATTTATGTAACAAACCAATTACCTTTTGGATAAAATGCATGCTTCCTGTAAACACAAACCGCAGAGGGCTAATTACAAAGTTAAACAATGCAAATAGATTCCATCATTAGTAAGATCTAAGAAGGCCAAGCTAGGATTGCTGGGTTTAAATGTCTCCAAAGTGACCACACCAGCCTTCCCTCAGAGCTTTGTGACAGGGTGGAATTTGTTATTTCAGGAGTTGAGATTAGTTCTCCCTGTGAACTCCACTCCCATTCTGATTCCATATCAAACAGAGAAATGTCAGGACCTGCACTGTGACATTTAAAACCCCCATTGCAGACCTTGTCTAATTGAGCCTCCCTCATTATAATGATGGAGTGTGGTGCGACCACTGAAAAGAACATCAGAGATGAAAGCTACGGTTTAGTGCCAGCAAGAATTATTTACATTCCTGCTCTCGTCCTCTCTCTGAACACAGCAGTGAATCCGACTATCTCTCAGTCTCTCGTGACATTTCAGCGCTGTCAAATAATGGGCACAGGGTAATGGTCAGCATATTCGCAACAAGATAAAGGTGAGTCTGGTCAAATCAGCATTCAACAGAATGTGATGCTATATAAATAATGTAACCCCTAATTGTGATACACTGCTTGTTTATATAGTATCCTGCATTATTCATTATCAATGAAGACATCATTTTCTTTGCAAGAGGTACAAAATGGGAATAATGTGGCTTTGATATTAAACCAATGTGTTTCATCATTATTTAAAGACTGTGATAAGTGACTCTGACAATCTTTTGGGAAAAAAATACTGTAAAAATTAATCAACCGCAAAAAAGTTCACAAGTTCAGTTCACAAGAGATTGAGTTCTCAACTGTCCTTCACAGCTTGCATTTGCCTTGTTGCACTGTGTTTCTGTAATTGGAGGGAAAATAAAACATCATTGGCATTCAGTTCAGTCCACTGTGGTGAATTTGATGAGGATGTCACATTAAAAATGCATGTTCCTCTTACGTTCTTTGGCCTTTGTCTTTAGCCATGGGAAAACTTATGACAAATAAGGACAGAGCTGACGCTGCCTGAGGTGGATCTCTGTGTTCGACAGGAAACATCAGCATCTTCTCCCACTCCCTGCCTTCTCCGCATGAGACTGCGTATTTGTCAAGTGCCAGAGCTGATGGAGGAAACGAAATTGGGTCACAAAAGAAAGGTTGCACAGACTTGTAAACATTGCTCAAGGATATAAATGCAAGCAACAACAAGATTACCTGATGATGAGTAATGATTGCGCAAAAAGACATATGGTTATTTCCTTAGCTAAAGTTTAACTAATCCAGACTTAATCTGTATCTTAATGTATCTAGATTTTTTCCTAGCTTGCAGTATGTTATTTCGTATATCATTATTTGAACCAAAAACACAATCAGTTAATGAGTAGCTGGCAGCCAACTTTTGACTAGCTTCTGGTGGATGAGTTAGTTAAGTTTCCTAGATCCTTCATGAATGTGGCACAAGTGAGAAATAACTCAGCACTCATGGGCAGCAAGGGAAAACCTCTGGAGTTTCATGTATTTTATTTCAATTATCACTTAAAGTCTTACCATTCATAAAATATATATAGCTTTAGGTGGAAAGTAGCACAGTAGCACAATTTTGCTCAATGAGTGAGAATTAAGGTAGTTGCACAAGAGTGCTCTGTGCTGTTGGATACTCATGTTATATTTATTTGTAAGCTGCAGTCACTTGATACGTCACAGATAGAAAGTGGTATAGTTGTTAGGATTGTTGTTTCACAGCAAGAAAGGACTTAGTGTAAGGGATCCATCAGCTGAATGGGGCCTTTCCATATGGAGTTTCCAAGTGCTTACACAGATTCTCTATGGGTACTCTGGATTGCTCCTATAGTCTAAAGATACGAAATGAGATTAGGTTCACTGGTATTTCTACAACAGACTTCCAACCTGTAAAACATGTATCCCACCTAACCCTGACAGCTGGGATTGGCTACTGTGGAAGAAAATGGATGGATGGATGGATTAACAGATACATTTATTGTAGACAATCCATATTGAATATTGCTGACTTTAAGTGGAATGCACTCATAAAGGTAACATAGTCTAATACAAATATTACACAAAATTTAATCCATCCATCTATTTGCTTCTGCTTATCCTTTTCAGGGTCGCGGGGGTTGATCCCAGCTGTCTCAGAGCAAAAGGCACAGGGTACACCCTTGACAGGTCGGCAGTCCGTCTCAGGGCAAAATTTCATAAAAGTGTTAAACAAATGGTGACAGTGCTTTAACACAAGGTTCTAGTCCATCTGATCCCCCCCCCCCCCCCCCCCCCCCCCCCCCAAGTTAGCAGTGGGATCAGATATTCAAGTTTTTTCACAGTTCAGAGATTAAGTTAGCGGTGCATTCGTCATAGCACTTATGAATTGTTAATATTATTGTGTTTTTATATTTCGATTTTGAAAAAATGACTTGTGTTTTCAATGCACATTTTTAGAAAATTATATATCCTTCACTCTGTACTTAATTCACTACAAATATTAGGCTGAAACTAATTTGTATGTATCATGTTGATGCTACGCTGGCTCGTTGCACCGTCTTGTGGTTTAAAGTGATATTACACATGAATACAGTCCAATCCAATTTCAACTTCAGCTGATATCTCTGTAACACAATACATAGATGTTTCTTTACAGTCTGTACCTATTATTATGTTTTTTCTTTTTTGTTGTTTTTAACGTTAACTATTTTAAAAAATGTTAACTAAAAACATATTTGCAAGCATTTCTATGGCTCGGATGAATATGTTAATCTAAATACTGTTATTCTAAAATGAAAAAAAATCAGTTTTTGTTTGTTTGTTTCAGTTTTTTCTGTTTGTTTTTTAGGAAAGATATATTCTGCTAATTATAATGATGACAGGTTAATATGATTTGCCTCTTAGAGGCTGAGTGGCATTGTATATGTGGCACTATGTTAAAGACAGAGACATGAAAATAGTAGCCCCCTATTTTATTTGATGCTCAGAGACATTTTCTTTTAGTAAGGCCACTGTAATGTCAGTTTTACTGTTGTATAAGTTCCACCAGCAGAGGGCGCTCACTCCTGTACGCATCGGTAGCTGACGCTACACTAGAAGAAGTCAGTGGTGAAGAGGCAGCGTACGGCCCGAAAGAACTGATTAATCAGACATTTTTCTGTCTTTACAGGTAAGCTGGGTGGTTGGTAATATAAAACAGATGTTCTAAAAGTGACAGACAGCAGTGGCGATTAATGATAAATGTGTTGTTTGTGGTGAATGTTAAGCTAAAGAGCTAATTTCCAAGTTGGTCCAGTTGTTAGCCTGTGCCGATCCACGTGTTAGACTGTACCTAAAGCTTGTGAGTTCATTGCAGATGTATTTTTGGGTTAAAGCCACACTTAATATGTTTTGCACAATAAGAGAAATGTAAGTTGCTTTATGTTTAGTTCATGAAGAGTGAATGTTATAAAAATATGTTAAGAAAAATGTTTATTTGAAAGGGATAGAGTTGAATAAATACAGTTAATAAGACAGGTTCATAAATACATTAAAACAGTAGTAAAAAAAAAAGATAAAACTAATGAGAGTTCACTATGTTATTCATGCGTATAGTAAAATGTATTTTTGTGATTTAACCAGTTTATAAGAGTGGTGCATATGAATATGAAACTGTATAAGTTACTTGTATAAAGTAATGTCAGCCACACTAGAAGAAGTAGTGTCAGTGGTGAAGAGGCAGCGTACGGCCTCTTTGCCGAAAGAGCTAATTAATCAGACATTTTTCTGACATTTTTCTGTCTTTACAGTTTTCTGTAAAAATAAATATGTTGCACGGGAGATTAGTTGGCCCATCATTTCAGCAGTGTAACATATACACTCTAAATGTGTCCTAAACTTAATGGTTTCAGAAGAATAACTCAAAAATCTGCAGTACTTGAAGTGATAAAGGGCTTTTAAAGAAAAACGTCCAATTATTGTATGTATTCTAAATAGTTACATATCTTTAAAATCAGAATGTGTTATTTTAGGAATTTGTCTGCATGCTGTTAAGTACCTTAGATAACAAATGTAATGTCTCCTACGGCAGCCACTGTGGAAAGAAAGTCATATTAATTCTTTTCAATTAAATGTCAACAAAGTTTCCTCCTCTGAACTGACAGCATTGCTCTGAGGATCCATTCAAGGAATGAGTCGACTTCTTTCTCTCTTCTCGGGGGAAATATAGTTTTGAGTTAACGTGTGGTATCCATCATGCTGATGAAATGCATAATTAATTCTCATCATTCCCGTAATCCTTCACCAGTCTTGACCGCAAAGATGAAAATTATAAGCCGAGCCTATGTTAGCGGGACGGGTGGCGTCTATTGTGGTTTTCTCACTGAGAAATGAAGATAATAAATTAGCAAGGTTACAAAGTATTTATACAAAAAAAGTTGAAAACGATCGATCCAGTGCACCATACTGTCATGCCCTTAGGGATGTGGTTCCCCTGGAAGAATGCACAATCCCTCTGGCCTGGGTTCATTTGAGACGCAGATTGTGTCTGATTGATCAATGAGAACCACTGCTGAGCCATCAATCTAACAGGAGTAGAATAGGAAAAAGGGAACATTAACATGTATAAGCTGCTGTGTCCCAGCAATGTCCTCTACCTTGAGTTGGTGGGAAAAGCAGCCACCTCTGGGGACATGAACGAAAGTGGTAAGTCTAAGACCTGCGGGAACGCGTTATATAAGGACAACAGTGACTATGTCAACATCTCAGCTCCTTTGAGATCTCATCTCTGTCAGAGCAGTGGCTCCCTATCTCTGTATCGCACACAGAATGTGTCTATTATGAAGCCGCTGATGCTCCAGCACAGCTTTTCTGCTCGGGGTAGATACTTAATCTCTGAACTGTGAAAAAACTTGAATATCACCTTCAAGTGCCCTCCAGGTAATCATCACTGTAACCTGTTAATGAAAGCATAAAATTGCTGGCACCTTTCTGGCCATTTCTGGGCTGCAGTATTTAAGGCAAACAGGTGATTAATGAGTGATTTGTGTTGGTATTGCTGGTAGACAGCTGTTCCATGGGCGGAGCTGTTAAGAACTGTTTGTCAAGGTCTTTCTATAGAGTGCATTGCTTATGAGATCCATTACCGGGAAAATGACTAACATGCTGTGCTAGAGGATTTGACAGTTGGTACATTTCTAAAAGAAACCCCTGTGCATATATGCATGTTACAATAACTGCACATCCAGATGGAACAGCTTCCTTATGGTTAAATACTATAGCAGCCATTTAGCATGTTTAGCAAAATGCTTTTAAAACATGGTCCATAGATGTTTAATCTCTAACTCTCTGGCGTTAATCATCAGTCCAGTTAATTATTAAAAGTTGATTGCAGCGTAATAGCAATATGAAGCTAAAATTATGATAAAAACACAAGCTTAATCTTACATTTAAATTAGTTCACAAAATCTCTGACAGTGCTTATTTTTAGCAGCTACATCCTAATAAATAAATCCAATCACAAAGCAATTTGAACTCAACTTTTTTTCTACCCGTCAAAGCCTCCGAGTCTCACTGCAGTATCAGATCTTTGTGGATGTTCGATCGGGCGGTCAAGTTTTAGCAAATGCAATTTTGAAGCCATTGCCAATGTTCTCACAACAATGTAGGTTTATTTTTCTAATTTAGTTGCTTTGGTAAATAAAGATACACATACACAACAGGAGATCTTGGCTCACATAATCACTGACTGTACCTGAAACCTTGAAAAGCAGTACATTATAGCTCAACCACATATGAAACTGGGAAGTAACCGCTGTCACGTCACCCACTGGTTTTGGACTTCATCTTTCACGATTTGGCTGCCATGATGTTAGTATAATTAAACGAGACCTGTCAGTCAAAGTGCCATGCCCCTACCACCAGCATCCAGATGGAGGAGTTATAAATTAATTCAACAAACTCTAAAGTTGAAAGAGGAAAACTATCCACAGAGTCCAAAAACAGGCTGTATGCATGTTTTTAATGCTGTAAAGTTGAGCATTTTAACATCAGAGTCTCGGGGGATTGATCCACACTTGGAGACAGCCTCAAGTGGCCATTATGGAAGTGGTATTTTTGGCACATCCACATGGCCTTAATTTTTCAGCTCTGGTTGCTGCTCGTGACTAAGTCAGCAGACTATGAAGCTATGAGTTCCCAGACTGGCCATTACATGAACCCAGTGGCTGTGGCTCAGGTGGTAGAGAGGGCAGTCCATTAATTGAAGGTCTCATGGTTCAGTCTTCAGATGAACCATGTGCTGAAGTTTCCTTGGGCAAAACATTGAACCCCAAGTTGCTCCTGATAGCAGGCATGGCAGGCACTGGTGTGTGTGTGAGTTAATGAGAAACTCATTATAAATTGCTTTGTGGAGGCAGTATAGAGGTGCACATTATTTACCTAAAGGTTTATTTGCACGCTCTAGATTAACATTTGTGTTTCTTACATTTAGTAATTATAATTTTGACTACAGGTACATTGTTTTATTATATCTGTAACCGAAGAATATTAGAGATGTAGATACAGAAAAGATAGAGAAGCCACTTGTTATAGCCACAAGCAGCTCATCTGAGAATCTTGAAAATCCTTGCCAAAGGGCATTATGACTCAGGCTAACAAGTGATGAGAACAGCATGCCTTGTTAGCCTTTGCCACCTTGATTTTTGCTCCTTATCTCGGAGCTTCGGTAGGTGACATTCCAGTTGATTCTCTGATTCTTGACAGTTCTCACAACCTCCTAAAAAGTATCATTTTAACAAACTGTGCAAGAAGTTAATGTATAGATATGTTTATACAGTGAAAAACACACTGGCTGCTCTATGGTAAATGAGATGAGTTTGCAAATAACTGCAGATTCTGACAAGATTTTCATAAGCTGCAAAAAATATCTAGAAGGTGAACAAATGTCAGTTTGACACAGACAGTATAAGCTTAAATATTGACATTCAGATTGCAGCCAAATCCATCTTCATAGTAGCGAGTCACAGTAATACTCAGCTCATGGCATTATTCATTCAGTCCTGCAGTCATGCATTGGCGCAGCACCTAATCTCTGCCCCTAAGGCACTTCAGCAGTAATGCACCTGTTAAAAAATCCCCATCCGTGTCATTCTGAATTGTAAAAAGATTAGCTAATATTTTATAATAGTTTGGGAGATTTATTGGACATTTGTGTGTTTCTCTCTAGCTGGAAGTCTGCACTCACTCAGTTGCTTCTATCCTTCCTTGTTTTTTAAGGAGTTGGTGAAGCTGAAAAAAAAAGCTGCTGTTAAATTATCCACATTTTATGCTCTGAAAAAAGTTGACATTTTATAGACATTAATGACAAATTGTTACATTTTAATTCACTAAAGATTAATTACAGAATGCCGGGAACACTAACAGTGCAGAAAGGTAATTTTTCTTTCTCTCATTTAAAGTTTTTCATCTATTTTAGACATTCACCTATTTTCGGGATGCTCCGTTCACCTCAAACATCAGAGGATAATTTATTCTTGCTTTTGCAGAGACAAACAGAAGTATCTAGTTTAAAGTTAGGCCTTAACTCACCCATGCTTAAGCCTGACATACACAGATATAGATGTTTCTAATGTTAAAGCATTATATCAAATAAATGATACAAGGACAAATCCAGGGAGTATGACATTTTTCCATCGCAATGTGTAAGATTGTAAAAAATGTGGCTGTGACATTAAGTAGGCAGCAAATAACACTATTAGTGAAACATTTGTATCCATTTCTCTTTTTAGAGCCCAACTAATCAATTTCCATCACAAACCCAGTTTCCCGCAGGCGTTTGTTTCTTTTACATTTTTTAGAGCTGTTACTTCAAAAACATAGAAATAATTCATTCCAAGCTGAAGTGAATCAAACTCAATTCTGGGCAGAATGTCAGTGTTTATGATGTACAGTGTCCCTGCTGAGAAAATGGAAATTAAATTGAATCACTGCTGTTACAACTGTACACCTCTCATACCTACAAATCAGCTGCTGAGTATCACACCCAATATGTGGTCACTTGTTTCACTAAAATTAATACTGAACACGTACAATTGGGCCATAATAATGAAAGCAAATAAAACAAAGAAGCATTGCTAACATTAATACAACGTAACTATTTAATTGTTGAAATTACTTCTACCTCAGAACATATTTAAATAATTCAATCTGTCTAAGTAACCTCACGTTCTAATGAGTTTATGTTCTCATTCACTAATTTTCGCTGGTTAATGTTGTAAAGTGGGAGCCTATTTGGAGGAAAACAAAGTACAAAGCAGTGCTACAAACTGTGATTAATGAGTCCTCACCTGTCTAGAGATGCGGTAGTGCATATCTGTGCCTCTAGTATCTGTTAATAAATGTGTTTAGGTGATACTGGTTGGTGATACTGGCTGGTTATGCTTGGCTGGTAATCAGACTGTCACCTTACTGGCTTATGTATGCATAAATTGTACTGCAGAGACTTAAGTTTACAGCAATTATCCTGTCAAATTATTATATTAGAGACTTGTGTGAAGTGTTGAAAATAAGCAATAGTTGTAAATTCTATGTGAAGCACATTAGTTACATGCTGTATTTGAAGCATTCTAAACTGCATCATTCCTATAAAAGAAGATTTAATTGCAAAAAAAAGTGATACATTTTTTTTCTTTTTTCTATTTTCACAAGAGCTTTCAGTGTAACGGTATGTAACTGCTATGTTTCTGAATAAATACAAAAAAATAGGGATGATTTTGGATGTTGCTAACCAAATAAGGGGACCACAATTTCTAGTGAAGTTTCTTACACCATACCCAGGTCATGACTGTCATATTTAAACACTTCTAAGTAGGTAATGTCACAGTCTCATCACCAGCCAAAAGGGACAAAACTGCCAGTGTTAAATTTATTGGTCTCTTTAAAATATCATCCAGTAGTAGCAGCACACCATCTTGCACCAACTTACAAGACAAAAAAAATAAAAGTAAAACTGATAAACTGATTAGGAGCAAAGCGCTAACAGTTAATATTTTTTATAAGCTTCCAGATGTTTGCTTTCTGAATCCTCCTGCACGGACCTCTCAGTCGGTGAGTCATGGTAAGAATAAATAAATAAATAAATGCTGCATAATTAATTGCTGGGCTAAGCTAATGAGATGTCAGAAGAAGCCTGGAGCTAGCACAATTAGCATCAATGAGTGGAACAATGATGAGCACTGCCATTAGAGCTCTATTGTAGAGCTAAATTAAAACTGGTTTAGCATTCAAACTGAAATACATGTAAAAAGTTAAATAACTGGTTGTTTTTGAGTAGCTGACATAGCTATTCCACTGATTTATACTGGACCAACTGGAGCCTTTTAATTGGTATTGATAGAGGATTACCGAAGATAATGCAGAGTCATAGTAAGTCTATGAATATGCCATGCATATACTCTTTTTTAAATACTATTTAAAATAACTTGGCCTACGTTCTGTGTTACTCAATGTAATAAAATTGAGAATTTCTGGAATTCTAGAAAGAAAAAGATTAAGAATTTTCCTTGGCTATGCCACAGGTGAGTTTTTTTCTTTCTTTTTTTGGTTGGGGTTCATTGAAGTGGTGCGACAATCTAGACTTAGGTCCTAGAAGTCATAGACTGACTTCAACGGTCATTCCCATAGAGTTTTTTCTGAGCTCATAATTAAACCATGTCCAGTGTTCAGTGTCTATATCCTTGATTATTAAAGTCCACACATTGAATATACCAATTAAGTGATCATATAACTGGGATTTCATTGTTTGGGAAGATGTAAGCTTTTGCAAATAAATGTGCTTTGATTTCAACTATATGAATGAAGAAATGAAACCCAGTGTCAGATAGGTTCTTCATTGTAGCAGGAGTGTTTATGAAAACCTGACAGTGAGCGGGTTAGGTTCAGAAAGACTGTTAACCTGGTAACAGAGCTCAAGTTGGCTCATTTTTTGGAACAGAACACCCAGAATTTTCACCTTGCAAATGTTTGTGCAGTGATATTAGTTAGCTTTAAATAAAATAAAAGGGTTATACTAAATTAGCATAAAAATGACAAAGAACCACTTTATTTATCCATCCATCCATTTTCTTAAACTATTTTTCAATTCAGGGTCACAAGGGTACTGGAGCCTATCCCTGCTGTCATAGGATGAAATACAGGGTGCACCCTGCACAGGCAGTCTGTCACAGGGTCCATTTTAATGTTAATTTGCCCAATTATTTGAGCTCTTGACAACATGGCATTATGTTTCAAAATAGCTTTAATTTTTCAATATTTAATGTAGTGTTTTTGTCCCTTGAATTAAAGCTGAGAGTCTGTACTTCTTCTGGTTCATAGTTGTAATTTTTAAATGCAGTGCAATATTTTTTTTTTTATCATATCAGTTAACCTACATCGCATTTACAAACTTTATTGAGAGAGATTCTTGAATTGCACATTGAACTCACTCTTTGTCACCCTGACTTGCATCTCTGTCACAAGTACTTTGCAACTTTTTCGAGTGAATTTTTCCTTGGCCATGACAATGTTGCCAAACCTTACACTGAATGTCAGTCTGGACAATTGATACGATAAACCCAATTGAAACTTTCAATCTCCCTCCTGCTGATAAGAACAGAGAGAGTCTGTGAGTGGTAAGAAGTGGGGTTGAGTGGAGGGGAGGGGGGGTAGCTGGCTTCCTTTTGTTGATGACCTAACAGCAGAATCTCCATCAGAGTTGTGGGCAAAACAGTATTTCTGCGCACATCTCCTGCAGTTGAGCTCAATGCATTTTCCACAGTGTAAAGCTTTGCGTTTTGTTGCATTTCAGTGAGGTTACAGTTTAAGGTTACATGTGCAGTTCAAAATGTTGCTAATGAAGAAGATGCATTGTTGAATAAGGAAACTATTTACTGATCGGTATTATAGATAATTAATTAAATGTGGATTTGGTCAGTGTTTAGAAAGGTTCAGAAAGGACACAAATTACCCAAATTCTGAAAAAACTTGTATAACATCTTGTGACCTTACAGCAGCTTTTCAACAAGAAAAATGCTCAATCTCTCAGCAATATTAAAGACACAAAGCAACTGATAGAGCGATTATAGAGTAGTGCCAAATCCTTCTTTTTAACTGTTCCTTTCTGTCTTTATTAACAGATCTACATTTAAATTTCTACAAAAGCAAAAACAAAATACCTAAAAAAGAAACAAATCTAAAAGCATCTGATGCTATATGCTGTACTAATCCAGTAGTATATGGACAATCAAACATTTCTGTCAAACAAACATGTTTAAAACTACTCCCTTAATCACCACAGCGAAGTGCTCCACATATTTGATTTGGCAGATTTTTACGCTGGATGACCTTCTCCATGCAATCCCCTGAGGGAACTTTCGCTTATTAGGTGAATGTGTAAACCACTTTACTATGAAAACCCTTTTTGATAATGATCAGTAATAAATATTATATGTAACCATTCATGTATACATTTTCTGCCACTCATACAGACACTGTTTGTGGGGGAAAGAGTCTAAGCAGAGAAGCATTAACCCCAACCAATAAACCCTAATGGGTGTCCAGTTACAGTATCAAGGGGCCCATCTTCTACAGCCGTATGTGAAAACTTGTGAGTAAGACTGGTCTCACTATTGCTGTGACCGGTCACGGTACAGAGTTTAAAGGACACATGAGAGTCTCTCATTGACAGAGACAAAGCAAAACCCTTTTAAATGAGGGTGTACTTATTTAACGTTTGTAATCTAAGATATTGAGATTTGGTATTTGTTACAATATATATAATATCATGTAAAATGTAGTCTCCTTAAATATACTTCTTATCATCTACAGTCACTGATTTATTGTAAGCTATGAACAATACCCTTTTTATATTGCATTACATTAGACCAATATAACAAATTTGCAGTATAACAATACAAATATATAGGGCAAATAGATATTAGTGATTAACTTCAATCAATTCATATATATTAACAATAGTTGTTATAAAGTGTTACCAGCAGAAATGTCATTGCATGCTGGTGCATTTAGATTTAGCATACAGCTTCAGCATCTATGGGATTTTTTCTCAACAGAGCTGCAAAGTACATACTCAAAATATTCAATACAGGTCCAAAGCTGTAGGCAGTAGTAAGCAGTAGGTGTAACAGCACAAAACATCAAAAGACCCTTGCTCTTGGGAGTATATAACCAACCTGTCTCTGTCACCGTGTCCATCAGTGTATCGATCCAAAGACCTTATCAAAGAGTGTATCTGAAGCTAACAGGGTGGTGAGGATTGACTTTGCAAATCTCTACCTCTTCTAACTTTGCTTTTGATCTGAGCTTGCCCTCTTTGGTTTGATTCATAATCAGCTGAGTTGACCTCGTCTGTGGCTCCGTCAATCGGTACAAGTTAAGACTAGAGTGGAGCCAGTATCTCCGAGGTTGTCAAATGACACTTGAAATCTATTTTATCTAGTTCTGTCAGTCTGAAATGCATCTGGCTGAAAAAGAAAATAGCATCATTAGTAAAGTTTCAAACCATTTAAAATATTAAAGTTGAGTAGACTCATAAGCATATTCATATGTCACACAGCTTGTTGGCATTTATATTTGTGTAATAATTTATTAATGCACCTCGTGCAACTATTGCATCATGGATCACAACGAATAAAAGCGTGGGAACATCAGTATCATCACAATCAATTGAATAATTGCAATAGTTGAACTGTCTCCATTTATTTCATAATGACTAGAGATAGAAGCATAGATTATATCTCATTAACTCATGGTTAATGAGAGCAGTAACAAATGCAGGCAGCTTACACCGAATAGTGGAGTGATAAAGATTCTCAGCCAATAAGCAACACTGATGTACTTGCTGCTGTCCAGTAATGAGTGAAAGATAGGTAAGCAACTATAAGTAAGGCTGTATGAATTAAAAATTCCTTGGAATATAATTAGGCTACGAAAATCTGACTAACCAGCTCACCAGTTATAGTTGTACCCTGGTTTTATTTAAAAAGAGAATGACATCAGCAAGTATTATTTTCATTGGGATCCCTGTGAAAAAATACATTTTCGGGACAGAAACATAACAGTTGAATTATAAAAATTTAAAAAGGCCATTTATAAATCAGAACAAAAGCTTTAAAGCTTTAAAACTCACAAATGAAGTATGTGCAATTAAGTATAATTACACAAATGTCCCCAGCTCCACATTACAATTGGTGAATAAATGTGTTCTTTGTTTGCATGTCGGCATATTAACACTGCTGAATATGTATCCTGGGAATACAACTTCAGAGTTACATTATGTTATTTGTATGTACATTAGGTGCATCTTTAAGCTCTGTTTTTGGTTGGCATGTTCAGAGCCATGGCAAGATTCAGACAATCCTGCTACAAATGAAATACACTCGATTAACTGATCATTAGCAAATGTGACCACTCGCAGGCATTCTGGTACTTTGTTGGTCTGTAGCATTCAGTTGTGTTCTATTCTGTTCACAGAAGGGGGCGTCCCAGAAAATTCACCTCATTGCAACCCTCAGAGAAATGGCAAATAGAAACAAGAGCTATATGACAGATGCGCAAATTAGAAAAAGATTTTAGAGGGTCGGAAGTTGCACATGTACACAAACCAAAAGAGTTTTGGACAAACATAATTGGAGTATAAATGTCTGAACACATAGCACAGATACAATATAATGCTCACATTTGGCAAACACCAAACACAGAATATCAACACAAACAACTCATATCAAGTTTCTGGTATGGTGGTGGAGGGGTCATGATTTGGGCTTATTTTGGAGGCATGGTACCTGGGAAGATGTAGTTATTGAGTTGACCATGACCCACTCTGTATAACTGTATATTTACTCATTGGAGAGCTAAAGCTTGGCACAAATTGGGAAATGTAACTGGACAATAGCTCAAGCACATTAGAAAATCCACAACAGAGTGGCTGAAAAAGAAATGAATCAGGGTGTTGCAAAGACTTTTTTATGTTCACATCTTAATGACTGAAATACTATAGTGGGACATGTACATAAGCAAACCTCGATGAACTGAGGTAACGTTATATAGAAGAGTGGGCCAACATTCATCAACAATGATGTGAGCAACTGATAAAGTCATAGAGAAAATACATACCTGAAAATAATAATGGACTGGA
The DNA here is from genome assembly GCF_056152115.1 of Neolamprologus brichardi. NCBI lineage: Eukaryota > Metazoa > Chordata > Actinopteri > Cichliformes > Cichlidae > Neolamprologus > Neolamprologus brichardi. The sequence goes on along the minus strand of NC_142112.1, from coordinate 28,387,416 downwards.
TTTATATAGCACTTTTCAAGGCAAAGCGCTTTACAATTCCACTATTCATTCACTCTTGCAGTCACAAGAGTGAATGAATAGTGGAACTGGAATTGGAGGCAGCTAGAGTTGTAGCCACAGCTGCCCTGGGGCAGACTGACAGAAGCGAGGCTGCCATCGGCCAACACCAGTAGGGTAAAGTGTCTTGCCCAAGGACACAACGACCAGGACAGAGAGCCCGGGGATCGAACCAGCGACCTTCCAGTTACAGATGCGCTGTAACCATTAAAATGGTGACAACACCTTGGGAACTTTGTCTTTATAAATCTAAATCCAAAATTATTAACTAAGGATATATGTAACACAGTACAGATACTGAACAGGAATTTGAATAGGTACGGGTTTACATATGGCAAGCTATTCCAGCTAATACTTAAGGTTAACACTCTTAGACTAAGTTATATTGTTACATTTTAGCATAAGAGAAATTAATCGCCTTATATTCCTCTAACAAAAATAAATCAACAGGGGAGTTGGATGATGATGATCCACTGTTAGATTTTGCCCCCATACACATGACTCCAGTAGGTGAATGAACTTCAGCACTTTAAGTAGTCTTTTTTAGAGAAGTTCTCTTTAGGCCTTGATCTACAACAGTATAATGCATATCGCATTAAAGAGGTTATTAAGAGCTTTGCAACCAGCAGAAAACAGAGATTTAAATTAAATATTATCCCACTGACTGCTATTTATTTGACAGTTTGAAATAAACAAATATTCAGTTTGCACTCAGCAATCAGAAGTACTTAAATGAATCTAATGAATTTAAAACACATGGTCATGTCACTGTACTTTTGATGCTACAGTTGACTTGCTCATCAGTCACAAGGCCTTGGAAAGCGTTTTAGTACTTGGTCTGATCTCTCTTTCAATTTTGCATTTGTGGACCTGATTAAAAAAAAATAGACAACGTGATACACTATGATTAAAAAATAGACAACGTGATACACTATAAATAAGAATTTAAAGCAGGTATTTATAAATAGTCAATAGTAGATTCATAGAAAATGAAGGGAAGGGAAGCACAATACTTCAGCTCAAGTATTTATTCATAATATGGTAATTTGTTGCACATTGACTATTGTTAAAAACCAATTAGACTTCTTGATTTTACAATAAGCATGTGGTGGATAATTGGGGGCAAACGTGCCATCCTTACATACAAAGCAGGATGTCAAGGCTGTGGAATTTCTTTCTGATGTTTTCTCCTTTTCTCACTGCTTTGAAGGCAGCTGTGTCCTTTTTTAACCCTGTAGGTACAATTCAAGCTTTTAATAAACAATCTAACAGTAACATATTAGTTAACACAGTATTACTGTACAGCGTGTTTTTATTTGTTTGTTTTTGTTTGAATGAGTAGTCTCTTATGGGCACAGACATCTTTAGTACATCAGAGTCTTTTATGGTTTATAGCTGCAGGAAAAACATCTCAAAATCATAAATCAGCTCTGTGAATGCTCGGGGGAAGACTTAATCTATTATAGTATTAATCTACAAGGGCAATGCAAGGTCAAGGTCACTGATCTCATATTTTTTTGCCATACCAAGAAGGTTTGAGTAGAAAATGTATCGAGCCTATTTAGTCTAAACAGAATAGTGTTAAAAGGACCTTTTAAATCTAAAGACAGTGAAGTCTACTTTCACTCAGCCGTAATTTACTTAAACAATGACATCAAAGAGTAAATTTAGCCAGGGTTAAATAACTTTTATGGGACACCTAAATCAGTGCATAAACTTTGTCATGTGACATTGATACAGCAAGACTTTTATTCATTTGGAATCATTTTTTTGGCACTCGGGCGTTGGGCTGATATCTAACCCAAAATATCACAATAAATAAATACCTGTTGTTGCTCTGATCAGTGCAACTGTTGCAATGCAACATGGGACTTATAGGTATAGTGACCAAAAATTAAACATAGTTTTCCCTACTATGTATGTAGCATATCAAATTAATTAAGAGAAAAGTTCAATATTACAGCTTCTTGCAGTTCACTATTTATATCATGATCCTGGGTTTTGAACCCAGCATTTTCAGTCTTGAGCTTTCAGTTTCTGTGTAATATTCTCTGCTTGACAGAAACAAAGGAAACTGTATTTTTGATCTGCCAAGCCTGTGGTTGAAGAAGATATGGGGTCATAAATGAAACCAATCAATATTCACTTTTGTTAGAAAATGGGATGCATACTCACAAAATTACACACAACTGTGTGAAGACCCACTCATCCATCCCAACCTCCTTTCTTGCAGTTTTCTGAGAAGCTATATTTACAACACTTCCACCTTTGCCTGTGGCTGCAGTTATAATTCACATGGCTACAAAATGTCTACAAGAGTCTTTTTAAGAATGTGCACAAATTATTATTGGCAGCTTTCTTGCAGCCCTTTTGTATTTATTCAGCCTTAGGCTCAACAGTTACCATGTTAACATGTTGAGGTTTGTAAAGAAAGAAGATAAATTTGACATATGATGACTTCAGTTTAGCTTATCTCTGTCTCTGTTACTTTAGCCACTCCTCTCACAATCATTTCTTGAACAGTCATTTTTCTGTCTTTAATCTCCCCTGCCTCTATTTCTTAGAAGCCTTTGACTAGGTAAGCATCACTCAGGGAATAGCACAGTCTCTGCAGCTGAGACTGGTGCCACTGAAGAGTTCATGAAGTAAAATTACAGTCAGTCTTTGATAAATTTTAGAATCATCTGAATAATTTGAGCAAAGACTACTCTGAATTAGTGTCACCCTGTAACATGGTGGCAACTTGATGATTTAACTATCACTAACATTCATACATTCAATGCAGGATTCAAAGACATTTAATAGAAATGACAAAACATTACTTGTAAAGTCACACTGACCTAGAGTTGCCCAGCAATCTCCTTCAACCATTTGCCAACTGGTCAAGGACTACACATTTTTCCCTACTAGACTAAGGCTGCCAGGGGGGTCACTAACAGGCCTCCAGGGCCTTCATGACTGGAGCAACTAATTTCACAGCTACTGACCTAAAGATCCAGCAACTACTCACCAGCAGGTTGGGAAATACACATTTTCGAAAGGCAAACAAAGGTTCCCAAGTTGTTGACAGCCATCTCTATGACTGGGGCCATAGCTAGCGTACTGCTTTCAGTGATGCTTTTTCAAAGTCATGAAAGTCAAATAGAGTATTAAGTTTTATTACTTAACGAGAAAACATTCGATAAGACCTTTTTTGCAGTACTATGTATTATTTATTTGTCTTCCTATAACAGATTTTGTACTTTTTACTTTGAGTATTCCGAGTTTCATTAATGACTTGGGCAAAACCAGGTCATTACGATTAAATACATTTTAAACTTTAAGTACAATTTCCCTTTATGTAAAAACCAAAAAAATATATACACCATAAGTCTAACCAAGTGACAGCATCTAACTAGATAGCAGGATTGTTTATAGTACCGCAGTGAAAATAAACCAAATACAGAAAGCACCATCTATTGTTTTATAGAAAAGAAGAGGAAAGAGCTATATCATTTAGTATCCAACTGTTACCCAGACAGTAAGAAGGGAAAAAGTCCAATATGTCAAAAGACTAGACTTGACATTTTCAGCCTGTTTTGAGAATCTACTCCATGAGCTAATCTTTGGATTGCTGAGCAGTGCTGAGAATGCAGAAGAATTCACAACACGGCTTTCTTGTTCAGCATTAGCATACAGCATCATGCCACCATATTGCCCCAACTGTGTCACTGTGTTTGTAGATTACTGAACATTTGCATAAAAATAAATATGACTGCGAATGCAAAGCCTGCTATTTTCCCCTCACGTAAAAGATCATCCCGCCGCTATGACAAATCCTGTGCTTTGTTCAGTGACCCTGTGGGGTCAATTACATTTGCTGCGAGACACGGAGAGTGCGTTAGGTTCACAAGACCGTACTGCTGGCATGTTGATCGATGGTAGGGATGCTTATCAGCCACACTGTGTTACAGATGCCTAATTGCAATTGATCTCTTCTGCTGTACCATTAATTGTAAATCCTCTCTCAATCACAAACTCCACACTACACATGTTGTACTCTAAAACTAAAACTTAATTTATCAGTGGACTCCACATTGGTTTTCAATATGACTGGGCCGTGGCAGACTGCACTGGAGCTAAGAGACACAGACTTGCTCAGAGTGTTGAGCTGCGCAGCTGTATGTGTCTGGATGGCTTAAAGGTCAAGGTTGATAACTAACAGCTGAGAGCTCTCATCAAGATGTCAAGTCACTAAGCCCTGTTGTCAAAACACAACATTGCAAACCCAATCAAATTTATTAAAATAATTGACGTTTTCATTTTTGTTAGCACCACTGCACTGCTCCAGGCATGTTAATCAGTGGTCTACCACTTTAATATCAATAGAAAATTTCTTTACAATCTTTTTAACATTCATTGCCTGCAACAGTTAAATGCAGCCTTTGCTGCTATTTTGAATTTTCTATTAGCACCACTTTAATCCTTCGTATTCCATGCCTTTACAGTATGGTCATGCCAAGAATTCCCTCATCTTACAGATCTATTTAGAATGAAGAAACAGTCTGACATTAATGTTTAATCATTAATTACCTTCTCAGAGAGGAGGTACAGTGTACTTTTAGACTCTAAACCTCGTAAGAGCCAACCCATTAAAGAAAAAAAGCCAGAAAATTCAGATTTTTTGGAACTCAGATGTTTATTAACCTTTATAACAAAATCCCAATTTTTTATTATATATTTAATATATATTTATTGTATCGTATTTGATACATTATGCGTTTTGGTTACTTTTTGTTAACAAAAATGTTAATTTTAGACAAAAAAAGAGTTTTGTCCATAACATTTTAAAATTATGGCAAGTATTGGTCATGTTGATGAGATAGAGGTCTCAGAAACTCATGTTTCAAATATGACACAAAGGGCATTATGGGTTAACTAACACCTATAATTATCAATAGAGATTCAAAGTTATTTAACATCAAAAATGCTTACTGCAAACTAGCCTTTATACTTCAAGTCAACTGATGTTTTAACTGATGTTTTAATTTGGTCACAAAGGTAAGGGCAGTAGCAGTAGCTGTCAATTAACATTTAGTGACAGCTAGCAAATGTTGACATGCCCACATCTACATAATAAAAATCCACCAAAGCAGGGTACAGCTTATTGTGCTGACATTAGTTTTAGAGTTTTTAAATAGCCTAAATAGTGCCCCTATGGTCTCAGTAAGTAAGCAAAGTATTAAATATCAGGGAAGTCTAATTGGTAGACACAATCTAGTTTTGACACCTTACGTCATATAGTACTGTTTCATATCGTACTAGTATAAATCGGTAAAGGGTATGTTATATAGCTGTTAGTATGTAGTAGACACTCAATATATATGTATTTAGCATGGACTTGCATCACTTTATTGTAAATGAAACTGACTTCTTAGCCACTAAGGTGAATAGAGATTTTATTAATCTTGCACGAAAATGTGTAGCAGCTAAATTTAATTTTCCTGTTTTAAATGACATGCTAAATTATGCAAACATTATTTAAGAAACTGTCTTCTCCTTTCCCCCTCTTTTTAATGCTATATTCTAAACACCTTCATCCAATGAAACACTTCTGCAAAGCCTTATTGGAATAAACATAATACTAAAAAGGATGACAGGCAGTGTGCCGCTATAAGGCTAACAGCTATGACGCACCCTCTTCCCTCTGGCAACAGTGTGTACATAACTAAACAGCACATTCTCAGCAGCATGGAGAGGCTTGCCCAAAGGATAAACTCCTCCAGGAAGCCTTGAAAGAAATTGGTTATTAAATAAGGCAGACCAGAGATAAAGATGTCAGCAGTAATAATGCTTTTCATTTTGACTCTGATCTTATTTGTTCAGAAGGGAGGGTGAACTATGCAGTCTCACTGAGTTGACACAAGGGTTTCTCCTACTGCTAGGAGACCGATCTGTCAGCAGATACACGCCAATGCCGTCTTTGTCGTCTGCGCTGGTGAGGGCAAACTAATATAGTGGAACTGCAGATGTGGCACTTTCTGCCTAATACTGTTAATACTCCATACATGCACTCAGACGGGCCCGAAAGGATACAGAAACCACCGCCGCTGATTTATACAGGCTGTGGCAGTTACTGAGTGTATGTACTTTGCTGCCTTACGCATCCCAATGGCAGTGAGGATGGGACATGCTGTACAGTAGACTCAGACCATTTGGTTATCCTTCTGTCAACAATCGAGAGCCCAGTCCACTCTCCACTAAATTCGTCTTTGATAGTGTCAAGTGTATTTCTGGTACCACAAAATGAGCATCTGTTAGTAATGAGAGAATATCAAAGAAAAACTATTTTTTTTCCCCCCAAAAAAATCAGCCTCGTCTGGAATACAATTTTAATACCGTGAATTAGATAAACATACAACATTAAAGGCACATAATGGAATCCACCTGGAGACACGAGTGCTTGGGGAGGAAACCAATTAAAGAGATCAAAATAATTAAGAAAATTAGCATAAGTGTTGAGGAAGTTCTTTGAAAAAGTTAACAAATAGGAACACAGCAGCAAAGAGAGTGTAACCAGTTAATTATTTATTGTCATTTTCAGGGCTACAATAAACCAGACTGCCTCAGCCCTTTTAAACATGAATGGTCAATGGCCATTGTCTTATATAAACACAATAAATTTGGTCAGTGTGAGGAAGACAGATTGGATAAGTGTACTGATATTTGGACAAATTACACATTCAGCATGTTTTGCTTATGCAAACAATCATTGTCCTAGTTAATTACATCAATCAAGCAGCATAAAAGAACAAATCTGTAATAAATGCAATTTGATTTTTCTCCACATTGTACCAGACACCATAAGCAGACACAGTGTGAAGACAATGAGGAAAAATTAAGACATGATGAGACTGTTTTCTATCAATGTGAGCTGATCACAAGAAACCCCCCCCCCCCAAATCTAAACAGATTAGATTATGTTTATATACACTGCTAGTATGCAAATAGAATTTTGGGCACCCTACATTTAATATTAAGTGAACCTTACCGTCAGTGAGCTTGTGTGAGCTCACATGCATGCACGAAACGAACAAAACAGGGACCAAAAGAGTCTAAAAAATCCACAGGGCATGCCTAAGCACACAGGGCTGCTTTTAAAAAGGAAATCAAGAGTACAAAAAATACCATTATTATTTCCTGTGAGGTCTTTTGACACTTTAAGACCTAACCTGCTTTCTAAAGGCAAAATGAAAGAGACAAAAATCAACCTAAAAGTATAGATGTTGAGGAAAGTCATTGAAACTGTTATTTAATGCATTTTTACAAGATTTCTTTGTTTGTTTGTTTTTATTCCTTTAAATTCAAAGCTTTTTTGGTTTAGTTTTGTGTATGGTGGGGGTTACCGCACACACTACTCTACATTTTACTCATTTAATAAGTAAATGTATTCATTAAATGAACATGAGGCAAAAAAAAAAACAAAAACATAATGAAATCAGGACCACTGAAGATGGAGGACACTTAAAAGTAGGCCAGGCATTATCTCTGCAGCAGACAGCCACCTACAGGGTGTGCTCGTTAATCAGTCACTGACATGCAGGCTGGGTGGAGTTCAATAATAAAATAAATAAATATAACTCTTAGACATTTCACTGTGGATATGAGAACATACAGCAATAGGCAATGTATAAAAAAAACTGGAAAAGTAAACACAACTGACTGTAGAACAGGATAATTATGTTAAATATTTATACTGTGCTTTAATTACTTTCGGGTACAACAAACATCAGCCTATATTTTTTGGGGAAAAACACCACAACGCAACAAATGATCCGGCCTGCGTTTAGTTTAAAGCCCTCTCTTTAGAGGGGTTATCAAGTTTTCATACCTTGCTTTCTGTTGTCGTTACAACTGGCGCCCAGTGCACAAGACATGCACCTATCTCTGTTTACATTGTACCAGATGATGAGGTAATTCTCTTTAGATCTTGCAAATAGCTTTAGGGGTCAAAGCTCCAGCAACAAAGCTCCAGAAGTATATATAACAACTTTATGCCTGGTTGGAAATACTGGTGGTTTCTCTATATTTTGTGGCCAGACAGGTACTGTGCAAAGGTCTTGCTTAAAAGTTATACCATAATGCAATTTATCTAAAAGAACATTCAAAGTCAACACAGCCCTGTGGTTATAGCTACAACTGAGAACAACGGACGTGTTATTTTTAGGTATTTTCAGTGAATCTGAGGGCGTTATCAAGTCTGCTACATTCATTTAATAGTATGTTTAGAACCATATAAATGAAATGTATTGCTCTCTCAGCCTGTACCCTTGTATTACCACATGGTGGTAACAAATTACTTCAATGTGATCAATTTTTTGAAACAAAAAACACACCCCGTTCAGGAAATTCACTAGAAATGTGGGAGTGTGTCAATATCAAGATCCATATTTGTGGTCTGTCAAGAGAAATAAAAGTTCTTTGGGGGATCAATGGGCTTTGATCAGTGCTTGTAGGTCAATGGTCATGACAGATTAGGGAAACCTGCTGTTAGCTGAGACTGAAGAAGTCACTTGGATGAGTGACGAAACATTTCTCCCATTGAAAACTCTACGTCCAGATGACCAAAATCAACCTATTGGGATAAAAGCTCATTAGATATGATCAAATCAATCAAATGAATCTGAATATTAACAAAAATTTAAAGCCTCAGTGTCCAAACTGAACCATTAAATATGTTTTTGGACAACTGGACATTATAAAAACTGTCATAGCAACATATACATTTTGTTTAGTACCTAGTAGCAGATCTCTCTCAGCGTACTACTCCTTAACTTAAAATGTAAAATTGTTTCAGCAAATTGCCCAAGCCTCAAAAAAAGAATAATTAGAACTTAGGATATCTGGGTAAGAGAAAAAGTTTGGTCATTTAGCTCTGCCAGGTTGAAGTAAACTAATGAGATTACTTCTGCCTCTGGAGAAAAGTTTATATAACTGAAACTCCAAATTGCTTAATGCAAGGAAAGTAGAGCTCATTGTCTCTTCGGGGCTCGCCTCTGCTCTGTCCTCCTCACAGCCAAACTTGATTTCTCTTTTTATGTCACTGCCACTTAAACATGCCAATCAATATGGGTTTCATAAATGTAGAAAGATGTTATAACCGCAGATCATCTGAAAATGTTTTCTTTAAACATGGGGCTATTTATTTCATGCTATTTCATTAGTAACTGTTTGCTTCTCCTGTAGTTAATTCTGACTGACAGTCGGCTTGGCTGTTTATGATGCAATTAACAGATAACTTTAACTGTTTACTGCTTTCTTTTGGATCAAATGATAAAAGTTTTTAGGAAATCAACAATGCAGTTAGTCACCAAATATCTAGATATTAATAACAGAGCATGCTCAGTCCCCAGAATATTTTACCAAGTGATTTTATTTTAAGGGCCACATCTTTGGTTGATTTATTTCACAGCTCACTGTATCGTCATAACCAGCCCAAATACACACAGGAGCACATAACGACTACCTGGTTAAGCTAAAAACAGCTATCTGCGTATGGATATACTGAATCTCTATGCAAGGGAAAAGATGTTTGGTACTGGAAGCTTTCTGTTTTCCTTTTGGATAGTCAGCTTCTATGTCAAACTCTATTGACCAGTCACATTTTCATGGCTGTATGAGGGTAAAAACAACATTTAGAGATCTTTTTAAGCCCTGAAATATAAGCAATTAAATTGTGTTGTTTCCAAGGTCAAGGGACTGAAAAAGAAAATGGTTATGTGAATACTCTGCGACACTGGCAACCTGTCCTGACCTGCAGGCCCGATGACAAATGGAATAGGTTGCAACCCCTCCTACTGAAAAATTGAAAAGTTAAAACAAGACAAAAACAAATACTTGCTTTGGCAATTTGGTCTTTTATGAAATAAGTAAAAATTTGCATGGATAACTAATTTGGATAGATAAATTCAGTTAGGGTTATCTTTTGAATAATCTGTACTTCCACATGTAGACAAAGCAACACAATTATGGGGTACATTGATAAACCGCTGACATATTTAAGAATTCTTTGCTTGAAACTAAAGTCTCATTTTCTTGGAGTTCTCAGATTAAGCCCCACTTGTGAGGATAACTGATGTTAGATGTACAGAAGTACCAGAAATGTAACCGTATGACTCATTTATTAGTGAATTATTAGTTTTGAATGATAATAGCCTATTTTCAAACCATGACAGACTCAATGTCTCTTTTCTCTGATGCCTAACTCTCCGAAGGAAAGGTCTTAGGACATCACAAGCAATTTGTAATGTTTTCTCGTGGGCTACAGCTCTATTTACAGGTTGTCAGGAACAATAGAGCTTAATTAAAAAGAACACAGTTATCAGCCTCATTAAGGCGATGAATTTAGGCAAGTCAACTCAGGCATCTCATTTAATTAACTAGCCTTTACAAAGCTGCTAAGCGATGCCAAAAAAAAAAGCGAATATCGCTGTTTTTTTGGCTTTCTTTACAAAAAAGACAAAACACATACAGACAAAATCACCTGCAATAATGGTTATCTTTGTTATCTCAAGCTTGTACATCTTTATCTGTACCGGACTTTCACATTTTGCACATTTTACAAAAAAAAATATAGGTAAAGTGAATGTCACGGGGTGCCGAGGCAGGCCGTGTTTGGATTAGACCCAAGATGCAGACTGCTTAAGTGGAGGGTGAGCTTTATTAACAACAGGTGAAGTACAACAAAAAGGGTGGCGAAAAACAGAACTGTAAAAACTCTAAACTGGGAAAACTAAAACTAAACACAAAGCCAGAACACGAACGAAGGTACCTTGCAGGGAGAATGATGCGGCCAGAATACACAGGAAAACGGAGGGGAAATGACACAGACGAACCAGCAACGACTAAGACAGATGACCCGACTTAAAAACACTCAGAGAACACAAGGAGATTACACACAGGTGGGGGACACAGCTGGGAGTGATTAACGTGACGAGACTAGGGAGGCAAACTGAAAACACTCACATAAGACGCAGACCTTCACAATAAAACAGGAAACGCATACACGCAAAGACACAGACTAGGAAACGCGGACTTAACACAGGAATAGATGGGCAGAACAGAATAACACTAAACAGGAGGAACAACAGAACCAAAATCACACTAATAGAAAACACAAAACGCTGGGTCAAAAGGACCCAGGATCATGACAGTAAATAAATCTATGTGTAATAACAGGGTCAGAGTCTACAATCACACTAGTTACTTTAGGCTGTGGTTTAGAAGCGATGCACTTTTAGAAGAAAACGTAGAACAGGTGCTTCAGGTCTCAAAAATATGCTAATCTGGCTCTGACTTTGAAGCCAGTTACGAGCAAAATAACAGAAATTAAAAAAAATGTATTTAGCTTTAACATTTGTTTTATTTAATAACTGGCAATATTATATTTTATTCTGATATATCTGACATTGATGGTGGCAATAAATGTTGCACATGTTGTGCTATATTTCTATAGTCGTTTAAAGGGTTTATTTGAAGTATGAGTTATAACTGCTGGCAAAATTCATCAGTATCTCAGACTCAGAATTGTCTGAGTCTGAAGTTTAAGACTAGTGTGAAAGTTCTTCTGACCTTACTGATCTATTGCCAACTGAAATTACATGCATTTACATTAAATGTAGAGGCGTGCTAACTCAAGTACTAATGCTACCATTTTAATACTGTCACAGTGGCAATATTTGCAGACCACTATTTAACAAGTGCAATATTCATCACGATCATGTTAGTCTAGTGTGAGGTCGTCCAATATTTATTGAGACCTTTGACATAAAATATGAAATGACTTACACAACCACGTGGTAATGCGACAGTGTTAATTGTTCTGTGATTAATCCATTGTTAGGTGATTGCTAGGCAACATGATGATGTTAGAATATATCATGCATTATTAAAGTTTTGTGGTTATGAATTAGATCTATATGACATTTATTATTGCTGTAAAAAGTATGATAGGTGCATCATTCCAGTCTGTTTAGCTTAATTAATTAAAATATCATCATATATCATGCAGAATTCATTTTTTTAGTAAATAAATTACGAGTAACTGTCAGGAAATTAAAATCATTCATCAGTGCTTTTATAAAGTGCTATAGGTGCTGACGGATACAGCTGCAAATGGGTCATTTTAACTCGTTGGTGGGCGGTTGCTAGGCAACATGATGTTGTCATAATATCTAATATAAGCAAGGAGGTTAAGATGTACCAGTTCGCCAGTCTTGGTCATGTAGGAGAAGTTCACAAACAATATATCTTCTGGATTATAGTAAGACGTTTGTTGTTTTCTAGCATGTTTTAAATGCTGTAAAAAAGAATCCCCTACATATTTTTTAGGAAAGGTAACTTTATTGTGGCAGTATCGGAAAAAACAAAAGCCATCACATGATATTGAAGTATGGCTATATGTATATGAATGTATAAAAGAACTTCAAAGTATCTACTGCTGACTTTCTGTCATACTGGTAGCATTGCTTAAAAGACATAGCGGGTCAACTTGTTAACCTTGACTTGATCTGTCAATAAAATGTAAAAACACCTTCCCCTCTGATGCACATGACCTTTCAAAAGGCTGTGCTAGTGCGTGACATTTCATTTAGCATCTTCTCACTGTATTAGTTGTGGTCCATGCCCTCATCTTACCCCAGTAAAGTTAATTCCTCTAACACATTACGTATACTGGATAATTCTATTGATTAAAGGGTGTTTTCAAACCTGGTTGCGCTCACTTCTTCCCTTCTGAATTAATCAATGCACTCACCTCAGTAGGACACTGAGGTGACAGTGGTAACACAACCCAGTCAATCGGCCCCCCCACTCGTTGACCAACACTCACCTCATTGAACCTGCCACAAGCCTTAGGTGTAAAGAGAGAAAAGATGTGAAGATTGAAACAAAGGAGCAAGACTGGGAGTACACTGCACACAGGCCATTTTAATTACACATCCCCAAATGATAATCCTCGGCTCCCAGAACTCAATGAGCTTTTTGTTCTCAGCTATCAGTTTTGTTTCTGTCTAACCTTGAGTCACTGTAATTATACATTAAGTTTCCTATGAAGGCCCAGCGGCGTAGTGTTGCTGCTAAAATGTGGGTCATGGGTGTTTTGTGTTCTTTTCTTTAATCTAAAATATATTTAAGGGAGACAGGGGCCAGACAGGAAACAGCTCTACATCACCCAGTGGGAAGCCTGTCTGCTATAGCCACAGGGTCCGGTTGGGTGATTTATACTACAATACCAATGGCTGTGATGGTAATATACTACAGGTAATTGAAAAGAAAATTGAATTAGGTCAACAGAAGCAGTGACAGTCACTGGATGTCACACAAAGGCTTTACAACTACAACATAATTCTGCCTCACTTGCTCCATTAAGTATCCTGCTGCCAATTCTAATATCAGGTGACTAGATAATTGTCGCTATATTTCATTTAGACTTAACACATCCTGAAACTGTAGCTCAACCCACTGTGATACACATACAATAGCACTGATAAGGTATGTTACAAGTTGTCTACTTGTATAATGTGAGATAAGACCTTATCTCACAAGTCTCTCTCTGCTGCTGTGCGGAGGATACCAGCACATGGCATGAACTGTCACAATGTACTGACATCAGGGCCAGAGAGCAGCGAGTCTTGGCCCATGCTGAATCAGACTTCACTGCCTCTGGTGCCCCACCCCCACTACCCCCACATACCATCCTATCACAATGAAAAAGGAGTAAAGAAACTGGTTCAAATCCAGTTTGTTTAAAAACTACTGTATACAGGTTCAGGGGTACCTTTACCAGAGCCTCTCTTTAAAATGAAGTTGATGTTTTTTGTAACTCAGAATAACTAAAGTGATGACAAGGAATTACTAATAGTAATAAAAATAGTGAAACAGAGACACACAATTAGTGCTGGTTTTTGGAAAAACATGCCACATAATATTGCATTATAGTACTCAGATTACTTTTTTGTTGTAACAAATAAAGTAATAACATCTTATTAAGTAAGTCTTGTTACGGTTATTGTCATAATTTATGTTAATTATTATTACTATTATAATTATATATTTATATTTATATTTATATATATATATATATATATATATATATATATATATATATTTATATATTTATATATATATATAATTATTATTATTTACATATAAATAAATAAAATAATATAAATATAAAATTCATTTTGTTATAAAAAGAATAGAAAATGCATGATGCAAGTGAATGAATAATATAATATTCTTATCTTCTGTTCATTTTCAGCAATGCAGAAGGTTAAGGCACCCTTCTAGTTTGCAGTCCATTTCTATTTAGTTTTATTTATATAATGTCAATTCACAGCATCAGTTGCCTCAAGGCACTTATACACCATATTAGAGAGAAGATGATCCCATCAGGCACTTGGTGACCATGAGAAGGAAGAACACACTTTTAACAGGAAGAAACCTGTTAAAAGCGGCAGTCGTCCTTGTTAACTCGTCAAGGACAAAACACATTAGTCCGAGAAGATTAACAGCATACAGTGGTGGCATATAAATGAATCAGGAGTGAAAAGAGGTGATTGGAGAAGAAATATTCCATGCATCATGAGAAGCACCCAGCAGCCTCGGTCTGCTAAGGTTCCAGGGTCGCTTGTTCCAGCCTCAACGATAAGCTTTATCAAAAAGCTGATTTTTAAACCTAATCTTAGAACTAGAGAGGGTTTCTGTCTCCTGAATCCAAACTGGGACTCTGCTTCCCATTAGTTTAATGTGCATGCTGAAGGACATATGCTGATCGGAAATGACTCCAACATTCCTCACGCAGTTACTGGAGCCCATCCAGAGTAAATATCTTGTTAGATACATGTTACTGAGATTTATAAGACAAAGTAATACAAAATACAATAGCTTCAGTTTTGTCTGCTTTTCCAAGTAGGAAATTACAGGCCTTCATATCTCAATTAGTCGGTTAGTTATATGTAGTTCAGGTAACTAACTTGAGTCATCTGGTCTCACCAGAAGCAAATTTACCCACAGTGTACATTAATGCAATGCTTTTAATCATACAAATACACCACTTTAACTATCACACACTCTCATGTGCTGAGGACAGTTTTGGGGGTTCAGTAACTTCATCCTGAACCGCAGCCAAGATGCACATGATTTATGGGAAGGATACATGCTGCTAGACAAGTATTAAATCAAAGATGTTAAATGGAGGAATGAGCTATGACGGGGGTTAAGCGAGATTTGGTCGTTGAGGAACCCAAAGAACAGGTGTAGCAGTGGAGTGTGGGAAAAGAAAATACTTAGACATATGTCACATAATAATTTGTTTTATGAGCACCAGTACATTTTTCATTATGTGCAGACTGGAATCAACTGACCTGTGCCACTACTCCACTCTTCACTGATCTCTGTATATTAAACAACAGAATTCAAGATGTAAGCAGTTGTTTAACAACCTATATTCAGGATATTTTCTCTTTGGATTTCTAGCCACTGGACACTATAAAGCTCCAGTGGCTTTATAGAAAAAGAATCAGCTTTATATAACACAATATGCATAATTCATGTCTGCTACCACTGATGTACTTGATACTTGATGAACCTTAGAATGAACACCAAAAAGTGCATCAGTGCATAACTGTGAACTTTGCAACAGTCCTACAAGCTAACTTCTTTAGCCTGCACAAAACTTCCAAGCAGTTTTATGGGGTTGGGGTTGTAAGGTTTGATTTTACACTTTTTTTTTGTTAAATTTTCACTTTCTGAACAGTCCTTAGCTTTAAAAATAATCTGTTATTTGTTTACGCTCGCTCCTCTTCTGTAGCTAGTTATATGCAAAGTACAGCAAATGCAGCTTCATAGTCTGCACAATTAAGGCATCACAGGCATAAGGGGAAAAGGGAGATGTGCTGAAGGTGTAAGATGGCCATGAGATATCATTATTCTCTTATTACTGAGCAAATATCGACCATGCTGGGACTGAAACTAAAACAAGGCTGCAGTACAAAAAAATAAGAACAAAAAATGAAAATGACTTATTAATGAAGTTGCCGGAACCCAGTTTGGGATCACTCTGGTCCACATTAACCCCTGGCTACTACTGACTCTTAAGCACTTCTAACTGCCCATTTAAAAGTTGTATTTTGTGTTTTTCAAATTCACTTGAACAGGTTTTCTTAAATTCATCTAATGGAGACAGCAGTCAGAGGAGTATGAAACAAGGGTATTGTGCTTGGGAAAACCATAACACAGCTGACAGGTTTCTTATTTTACTTACATTGGTGTCAAAGCTTGTTTGACACACTTTGCTAAAATCCTCTGGTGAGAAAAGGCTATGAAAATTTGCACTTTTTGCTTTTATGGAGTTTGAATTACTGGAGTAGCTCTACAGCTTGGACGGCACAGCGTTGCTGGAATGCAAAAGTTTATTTTCCTACACCTTAACGATAACATTTTGTATTTTGAATTGAATCACATTACTGTAACATAACCCCGCGACAGCCTATCTAGATAGATTTAGCTTCCACAATTTCAAGACGCTTCAGTAGACATTTCTTCTGTCTGAAATAAAAGCAAAATGTGGCTTCATTGGAGTACACACCTGCTACTCAGTTCTTGTACATTATAATAGTCTTGTGAGAATATTGACAGAACTCAGCCAAAATGAGAACATTACCTTTATGCAGCAAAATGCCGGATTATTACAGCGGTTTTTAGCTCCATCAAATAAAAGTCCACAGCTGCCACAGTAGAAGGGAAATGAAAATATAATATGCATTGCTTTCATTCGCACAATTATTTCCTCACATGTGGAAGGTGGTAATATGAAATGTTCCTGTAACAGCTGGGTCACAGTCTTTTTGCTGCATGTTGAATATATTCATGATCTGACCACAAGATGCTAATCTCTCCCTCTGTGATTTCTTATATCCTCTCTGTCTTGCATTGAGCAGTGGTGAGGCTGATCACTGTGGACACTTTTGTCTGAAGGGAAACAGGAGAGGAGACAGGAGTGACACAACCGTGGCCTCCTGCTGAGAAAAGAGAGGAGGCAAAGCACGAGGAATGGACAGCAAGTAGATAAATAGACTAATCTAATTTGTTACTTCAGTCAAATGTATCCCAAATCCTCCTCCGTGGTTCTCTGTCCCAACCATTGGTGGATGATGCTAAAGTGTTTGGGCAGGAAGGGACACAACTGGGAGAGAGTTCGCCCAGAGGAAGTTCAACACTGTCCCACGGTCCTCTCTGACACATCGCACGGTTCTTTATTATGCATTTGAAACCTTTGCCCATCCCCATGCTGCAATGAAATGCATATACTTATGCAAATCAAAGACTTCTGAATAACCTAGAAAATTACTGTAATAATATATTGATAGTAATATATCGCCAATGGAAATTGAAATGGAGAGATGTTGTCTCATTGGACCAGAAACCAAAAGTACAGATCAATTTAAAATGGCAAATGACTGTGCTCCCTAAGCCCATTTCTAAGAAGCGAGTAATAGATCTCTGATCATAGGCTATTACAGCCTGGTCAGGCTGAAGCTGTGCTGCCTGCGGAATACAGAGAGCACTCCTTGACTTTTACATCAGAAAGATGCCTCAGAGAAAGTCCTCTGAGCCGTTGGCACCATAGATCTCTAGGGCCACACCACAGGAGGAGTACAGTCGAGTCTTTGGTTTCATCTTTCTCTCTGGTCTTTATTAACCGCGCCAGGATTCTAAGTCAGAGAGTTCTGCTGAGCTCACTGATGCTAATCACACGTTGCTGTTTCATATAGTAGGAGCGAAAATATTACAGGTTAAAAGCAAGCTGCAGCTGTTTGAGAAGCTAATGCCGGGTCAAAATTTCTTGTTTTAGCCAATTTGTTCATTGTTCAGTGTTACACTGAGGTTGATTTGCCTCTGCCTTTGTGCTTTTAAGGCATCTGAAAATCTGTTAAACAGTTTTTTTGTTGACCCAAATCTATTTCAAGGGGGAAAAAAGCAAAACAAATCATCTACTATTATTACACGAATAACAGGGGCTTGATTCCTTGAGATAAACAGCTGTATTAATTTTCCACCAGAGCAATGCACAGATGACGAAAAAACATTAAGGATTTATGTTTGCTTCATGTCTTCATTTGAAGGATGTTGTAGCCTCATCGCTCGACACAGATCTTTTTTTTTTCATCAGCTGTTATTTTTCTCGTTATAATTTATTCTCTTGCTCTTTGTCACATTTTTGCTCTTTATCACCAACATACTTTTCCAATTAATCAGGATTAAAACAAAGGGTTTTTTCATATAAATAAATAGAAAACTAATTTGTTTCATACATGGCCATAAAGAGACAGACACATGTCTTCTCCACATAGAGCCAGTTATTTCAAAAAATAAGCAGCATTTTAAGCTATTCATTCATTTGCTGCCAATTACAAATATCACTTCTCTTTCTTTGGGATGCGACTAGTTGGACAGGAAGTCAGTTAAATAGAAGGCTGGCAGCCGTTTAGAAGGCTGGCCTCACAAGTCCAAGTCTTCACTGAGGTGTTTTTTTACTCTTACTTTTGAAAATGTTGAGTTTATTTTGAACAAAAAAATGTTCTCGTGCTACAAAGTCTAACAAGAACATCTAAGCGACACCAAAGAGGTGTGTTGAACCAACACTGGCGAAACATCCAAGGTGTCGGAGCACTAGTCATCAACAAAACTGTTACCCAAAGGTTTTGAAAATCCATTATATTTAGTATTTTTTTTTTTATATATTTTATTTTTAGCTCTGCGTTAGACTGGCAACATGTCCATGGTGTACGCCACCTCTCGCACCGTGGCAGCAGGGATAGGCTCCAGCTCCTCCATATTTCTTAATTTGATAAGCAGACGAGAATGGATGGATGGATTTTTTTAAAAGCTGTGGTTTGAAATCATAGCAATTAGACGGATTATTGATAAAAATACACAACTGTCATACATTTTTAAACTAAAAAGAATAAGCTAAATATATATTTCAGGGATGTTTTACAGACATAAAAGAGAAACTAGACCCCAGGAGAGACCACCACCCATAACAACAACAGCAGGGTAAATGTCACTCTTCTACATCCTAGACATGCAAGCTTTCAGCAGCAACTCCATTTGAAACAAGATGCATAAGGATCGTCTTCAGGAACACCAAACTGTTTTAATTACGCTGACATCTCATCATGTTCAGCAGCGATGAAAACTCCATGTGTGAGATGAAGATTCACACGAGCCGATGCAAATGAAGACCTTTTTGATCTGACAGTCAAAATTGATCGGTGGGTCCTTAGATCACTATTACATCAGTGGGAGATGAGAGAAAGGGAATTTGAATTTCAAATTTCCATCTTATTACATTGTCTGTGTTGCAGGTATACAGCCGTTCTCAAAGTGGACTTATAGCGACTGCAAAGTATACTTTCGCTAAATTGCTATTTTGAAAGTCTCACTGGAGAAACCTGAGAGAATATCACTGTGCAATAAAGACTGCTCGGCTCGACTCTCTCTCAGTACCCTTGTTAGCTATATTCCTGCCTGCACAACACTCCCCAGGTCAGCCTCAAAGATTTGGGCCTTGAGGGCTGGAATATTTTGCATTAAAATGTCTTATTCGCAGTGTTTCTGGGTTCAAGAGAATGCATAAACATAAAAAAAAGACTGTGTTTATATACCATCGCCTTTAGTGCGTTCTTATTGATCAAAGTTGACAGCTACACATGTTGGATAAAGAGAAACATCATGATGATGTATTTTTGTTGCATTATTTATCATTGCTGGCCTGGTAGGGCGACAGTCCCTGAGGTAATACGTCTCCTGATACATTATATCAGACAAATCTCTGGCTCACTCTGGAGAGTTTTTGCCTCAGAGTTTTATAATGCATTCATTTGCTGTTATGTAACATTTATGTTTTAGGTCGGGGCCAATCTGTGTATGTGGGTGTGGGTGTGCGCTTGTGTGTGTTTGTTTCAGTTTCATACTGAAAAATCCCAGCAGAATAATATCTACTGCTAATTTCATGTTTTATTTATTATCAAATTGCAGCTGTCTGGGAAGGGCTTTTACAGTGTTTGGCTAATAGGAGTTTTCAGAATTCAGTTATTGTGGAGTTTCAGTGCTTCGTGGTCTCAATGAAAAGATCTATGGGTACAATTGTGTGCCATTGTTACTTTAGACAACCTTGATTATACAGTATGTGAAAAGAATAAAGGCCCATTAAAAACCACTGGATGTGTTTTCAATAACAATCTCATTATGTTTTAAATGATGTAATGTGTACAGCTACCACTTTCTAACAATACTAACCAAGTACAGGGTCAGTTAAAGGTCTGCTCTTATGACACCACTTTTAAGGTGGAAGCAACTGTGTTATAGAAAGAATCACAGCAGAGACTGAGATCGCCCCATCAAAAGAGCAGAAACACTCGATGCAACTTAGAAACTTTCTTGAGTCAAATAATCAGAAATGTAGCTTTTGCGTCTTTCGAATGACAAATGACTTTGTGAGAAACATTGTTACATTTATAATCTGCCAACTCCCCCATGAAACGCCTTATTCATTGTCAGGAAGCAAGCAGAAGGACAAAAGTGTAGAGAGTCATTTTTTGATTCTAGTTCAATGAAAAGTTGAAACAACATCAGTAAAATAGTGCAGAAGTGTAACTACTTATTAGGGCTCAACTAAAAATGTACTTTAGTTAAATTTATTTGGCGGGGACCATGTACAAGAAAAAATTAAAATTTAACACTAGAACTGCCAGGAGGGGACAGACTGTCTCCTCCTGGCTCTTGTAGTGTTAATCACCTGAGACAAAAGATGCATTGAAACTGATTTAGCTACTTGCTAATTTCCATCCACAGTCCCTTGACAGCAAAAATAACAATTAGAAACACACAAAAATCCTCAATAAACAGTTTATACTAAAAGAAATGAGGCCAACTAAACTAAAACACAGCTCAGGTTAAATTAAAATAAAAATATCTTATCATTAACTTAAATGAGGACGATCTGTATTTACTTATTTGCCTGCATGCCTGGGTGCTTGGGTTGCTTGTCTCTTCTTTACATCTCTTCCACTTTCCCACACAATGGTCCAATCAATTTCATGCACATCTTCTGCAAGCCAATCATGCTCCGCCCTGTTGCCCCGTGTGCTTTCAATCTCAGTGCTCTTTGTCATTCTGCCTGTCAGACTCTCATTTGTGCAACCCGCCTCTGTGCCATCTCCACCTTATCCTTGAGAGAAAGAAATCCTCGTCCAAGTCTCTGTCACAACAAGTGTCTAGACTCCTGGGGGTCCTGTCCTACTTCCTACCAATGTGGTGTCTGCTTTACTGTGTAGCTTCATTGGAGTGTAATAACCAAATATCTGTTTACTCAAACTCTGTATTTGATCTCTCCTTATTGAACTGACTTCACACACAACATATTGAAATGGGCCAACAGAAAAGGTGAATAATTGTGGAAAAGAAAACCCACTAATGTAATACAAGAAACTATAAATCACTAGTCAGATCTTATATGATCATTTTTCCTAAAACAACATTCATCAGTGAGTTTCCTATTGCCATTACTTTAATTATCCATCCACATCTGACTTGTATATGAAAGCCCTCTTACCCCACTAACCAGTACTTTGGAGGTCAAGGGAAACACAAAAGGTAAGTATGATTAGCAAATGAAAGAAACTTTAGACAGATTCATCTATGCAGGTTCTCATTCATCCAGGTTATAGTAATCTAAGGAGCTTGGAAAGAAAAGCGGCTGGACTTCTATAAGTTGCTTGAAGTTGTTTCACCTCTCAACTGAGAAGCTTCTTCAGTTCTAAAAATGGTGGAGAGTCCCAGGTATTTAAGCCCTAGTGGGCGTGTCCCTCAAGAGGGTCTTTGCCCACTGTGGATCATGTGCCTCATGAGCGAAGACGGGAGAGGGTGTGGGTCATTATTAGCAAAGGATTTGAGTGAAACTATTGTGAGACCTTAACTCATCCTATCATGTGACTTATTGAGATCAGCTGATGCAAAATGTAAATGGGTGTTAAGGTGCCTGGTAAGGGATCTCAAAACCGGATTGTTGGTGGCTGACAGATTATGTCCTAAGCCACCCACTCAAAGATTCAAAATGTGAACGCCAGCATCCTTAAAAGAGTGACCTTTATACCTTAGATGCAGATGTAGTTTTGGATTCACTTTTGGTGGATATAAAGCGAATTGAATTTTGAGATCCCTTCCCAGGTGCTGTAAAAGAAAAAGTTATCTATTGCTAGTATCTATTTATCTATTTGCATTTATTGCCAAACTGTTGTTTATATTTGTTGCTAGACCAACACTTGAAGTCCTGACTGTTTCATGTATACAGTATGTATAAAGTTTATTAGGCTGGAACAAAATTATGCAGACATCAGGGCATTATATCAAAATGTCAAATGCAAAATAAAATTTCATTCTTTTTTTCTTGCAATACAGCTTTGATAGCAGAGACAAAGCAGGTGGTAGGAAATTCGAGGGAGAACAAAGGACTGTACAACAAAGCTCCCCTGGAGGCCTCCAAACAGGAACATTGAAATTACATACTGTGTTCACTGTAAGGCTATATTTGTATTTTTTAGCCATTACAAACAAAATTTCTGCCACCTCTGTTGCGCTGGATTGGTGGGGGAAAAAGAAGCCATGGGTATCTCAAAACTGACCAGATGAAACTGAATAATAATGAATAAAAATGTCTTTGTCCATGTGTGAGAATTCAAAAAGCCCTAGATAATATGCAGAAACTACATGCAGTTAAAAAAATATATAATATCACTTAAATCCCTCCTATAGCAACTAGACAGTTGATTTGTTTAATCAATTATGAGGTACTAGATTGGATTAACATGAAATTATTAACATGCCTCTTTCTTGTAAACAACATAATGGGTTTATTCACATAATCAGACAGAGGACAATAATGAGATTATTGCATGTAAGCACAGCTATAGCGCTAATGACATGCTCAGCCCCAGTTGTCTGATCTGGCTCTGATTACCTGCTGTGGATCCATGTGAAGATAGAGTATTTGATTTCACTCAAGTGACTGAAAGATTCAATGCAGGGAATTTGGCTCGGAGCAAGAGAGAGAGATGGAGAAGACAAAGTGATTTTAGCACTTGGAGATGTTTGAAGTGTGTTAAACACTTCCGAACAGTTTTAGGGATTGTTGTAAAAACTAGGAGGTTGCTGCCAAAGCACCTACTGTGCGAACAGCTCCCATAGGATACGACGACTGTTTGGGCGTTAGACTTGTTTTGTTTTGATTTGATATAGAGCCATGAAATATCAACTAAAGCAAAACAAAGGATATATATATAAAGGGCTATATATAAATTATATATATATTAGGGGTGCAACGATACACAAAATTCACGGTTCGGTTCGATACTTTGGTGTCATGGTTCGATATTTTTTCGATACAAAAAAAATGTTCATGCCTTTTTAATTTGTCATTTATTAAATTTTCACGGCACATTCTGCACCACATCTCTGTGCGTTCATCATTTGTTTGAAGCCAGCTCACCTCCTGCAACCACTTTTCCGAGAATACTCGCTTCTTTTGTGGTTCGGACTCCTCCTGACATTTCTTTGGAGGTGGAGGAACATCATAGTAATTGCTTAAAGGAGCTTGCTTCTTCGACATCTTTAAGAGTTATAAACAAATGTCTGTCCTCCTCCAGAAAATCTTATGTATGCAAACGTTGCAACTTCTTATCTTGTGCGCGTTTTTTATTTTGACAGCGAATGCGCACCTGCGGACCACTTATGTGCAGACCTGGTTATTCAGCTCATCATATTGCAGCCACAGAAATTCTTTTGTCCATGAAACCATAAAGCTGCACTTTCTTTTTGCCTTATAGTCGCCGTTAACGAGCTAACTGCGCTAACACACTAGTTCCCACCCATGTAATTGAGCATTGCTGGCACATCCAACATACTGTTTTACTTTAGTCCATGACGCGCTTACCTTCAGGGTCATACGTCACATGAAAACCAAAATAGTTCCAAACGCCAGCTCTGAATGAGGGTGGGGGAGGTTCAATTTGCCATGTTGCAAGGAGAGCTTAACTTCTGTCTCGCTAGCTTGCCCTGCGCTCAGTGAATCTGTGTTCGACTACTCCGCCTAGCCTGCACTGTCGAGCGCAGATCCACTGAGCGCTCAACACAGACAGCACCGTCAGAAGGAAAGTTGATAAAATAAATTCAAAATGTTGTATTGTTCGATACATATGCGTACCGAACCGAAAGCACTGTATCGAACGGTTCAATATCGATATGAGTATCGTTGCACCCCTAATAAATATATATATATATATATATATATATATATATATATATATATATATATATATATATATATATATATATATATATATATATATATATATATAAAACACTTTTCACTTTCTTACTTTTATGGGCCACTATAAATGTTCGACATCTGTGATATTTCTAAATTGAACCAAAGCCAATATAAGGCTAAAGCATTCTAAATTTTTCAATTTAAATCAGTCTTTTTATGACTGCATTTACTTTTGAATCCAGTTCCTACACTTTTTAATAGTGATGAAAAGACTTAATAAACAGAGATTTCCGAAGCCTTACAGGTAACAGAAAGGACAGAAGCAATGGTTAAAGCTAGCAGCAGTCTTTTCAACCTACAGTAAATATTGAGACTCGAGTTCAAGGATCGCCTTTATTATCACTACATACTGACAGAATTATAAAAGTGAAGTTCGGTCATAGCATAAATAAGTAAATGAAAACGAGAAATGAAAAGTAGAGTCAAATGAAATGAATGAATAAATACGAAACTTCACTTTCTACAGTCAAAATATAAAGACAGATATACTCAAAGCTACATGGTAGCAGAGTAGTGGTAAGAGCTGTGCAGTGATAGGATAAACTAAAAAGAGAAACACCCACTGTAACAGACTGATTGCTGTACAAAACTGGCAGATACGGTGTGATGAATAATACAGTATATTTATTTATTTATTTATTTACTTAAGGTGGTAAGAAGGTGGCGGGACAAGAGTGATAAACTTGGAAAAAATGTCAACCCGTCATGTGCTTATGATTTGCATAACAACATATTTGCATGTTTACATCTTCCATAACACAGTGAGGTATTTCCATTTCATCTGCATCTGAGTAATACATTTTTCATTTTGCCCTTTTCATATCGATTGAAAAATGATGGCTTAATTATGATAATTCCATTTTTGCCTTACAGTTTCCCCCTCTCCAGAGAATTGTAATTAATCCATTACAAACAACACCTGTTATACGATATGATGATGAAGACACCTCAGAGGTAAACATTACAATGGTGACGATAGCAGCACAGTGCATCAATGCGTGTGACTTGTATTCTTCAAAGGAGCGATTAAGCTTTCCTGATTGATTTCCCCCGATGAATCATAATAGCAGTGGTGGGTAAACGCCACTGCAGCCTGGAAGCCACATCAAGAAGCGTGCTATTTTTATTCTTGAAAAAAAGAGATTAGATTTCTTTTATATGTTTTTTTTATTCTCAACAGCAGTACTTTGACATATTGGGAAAGCGTTTTCTCATACCTGGTATATGATGCTAAAGCCAGCAGCTGGTAAAAACAACCATGTTTAAAACTCAGTGAGTAACATTATCACTTCTAACCAAAATGTGAGGAACAAAATCGCCTGTAAAACACTAAAAAGCTGTTTTTACACTTCTCTCCTTGCATCAAACTCCATAAAAACAAATTGCTCATTTTTGTAGGTGCTAGATTTGTTTTTATTACTTTAATTTCATGGAAACAAAAAAGTTGCTTTTATCTACTCATCTAACTATTGCCAAGAAAGGGAAAACAATGGCCTATTGCAATAAGAAATCTCAACTTATGTTCCAATAACAAGCAGCTACGTGGGAATATTGTGATGTTATCCCTCTGACAACCTTTCTGCTGATTATGGAGACACTTGCTGTGCTAAAAACAGTTTCAACAATGCCTGTCTAAACTTCTACATTTGATTGAGTTTTATATGCAGGCGACAATGTGAATCCCAAGCCATAAATGCATCCTGATCCTCAGGAAATCATCCCGGATTACTGTCAAAGTCACATTTTCTACCATTTGCAATTCATTTTCAATGGATCGGCTCAGTGCGAAGTCAGATTGACACCTCACATTATGGCACAGGACAAATTTCTCTTTCTTCTTTCACGTATAAGAAGACAAAAGTGAATGTTCACCTTGGATTTGAAGCTAAATATAAAATGAAGATATCTGTAGGACATTTGACAAGTTAAGACAGTGTCTTTGCAAAATGTTGTTTTCAGTGCATTGTCATGTTTAAAACTGTTTCTATCAGTTACACTTGCAGAATAGTCCCTCAGTATTTTATAGGCATATCGAAAATACAAGCAGCTTGCTGGTCACAAATTTCCCACCATACTTTATATTAAGGCCTTACAAAGAATCCCACAGGATGGCATGTTCCTATTTAGCCAGCCTTTTCAAACAGCTGCTGCCTTATTGTCCTGACATTTCCAGGGAATTAGTTATTATTCAGACGTGTTTATTGAAACCTATTGTCTGATCTTGTAATATTAAACTCCCTTTCTACTCTCTCTGGGACAAAAATTATTCTGCTTTACTATTTTACCTTGAATCAAGTGGAAGAAAAAATATGAGTAGTAAAAAATTAACCTCTTTCAATAAGAAGACATCTAATACCAAAAATGTAAGAGAGAGGGAGAGAGAGAGAAAATGAATTTGATATCTATCTAAACCATTAAATAGAAAATGTGCATAGGGCTCCATCGTGACAGCCAATCTTTCAAAGTATCAGAGATCCCAGATGTGACACAAATACTAAGTCAAGTACATTAGTGTACAGCGAAGAACAGAAATTGTAAATTAGTGCTGTGCAGTACTGATACTTTTGACCTATAAAGGCAGCTTATTTGAGGGATAGGAATGTATCCTGATTAATGAGATAAGTCATCATCAGTTTGCAAATTATGAAAACATTTTAAAATTTTAACCACTAAAATCACTGTGATTTTTATTTTTCACAATAATTAGTTAACACAACAAAACACACATTTCAGCATTTTATGTATTTAAACTGTGTTTTGGGGACCTGGAATGTAAATGTGTCTGTCTCTAAAGCACTTCAATGTCTGTTGTTTAAACAACTCACAAATTTTTCATACTGCATGTTTGAGGAGTTTTTTATTTCCTAAAAAATAACACTCAATTTAACACATAGTATCGACCCTATCACGCTAGCACTGATCTGATACCAAAACCAGCCTTGCTATCGATGTTATCTATATAAAACCACATTTTTTGTAACCTAGGGACCAGCTGGCAACTGCCTGAAAACATCTATATTAATATAGTTGATGAAGCTAAGCTAAGCTAAGCTAAGCTAAGATAAGATAAGCCTTTATTAGTCCCAAATTTTTGGTCACGGCAGAAAGTACAAGAGCAGTAAAAAATTAAGAGAAAAAAAGAGAAAAACAATAGAATAGAATAACATAAATAGAATAACATACTATACAAAATAATAATACAATCTAAAATAGAATAAGTACTGTACAGATGGAATAAAATAGAATACTTTGTTACATAGGGAAAATTGCACTTGGTAATGCACATCAGGGAGACAGTTACAATTGTGTGTGTGATTGCTGCTAGTCACCCTGACACTAAATGTCATTTTGATTGTCACAACAGCCTTAAAACCAGTCAGTGACCTGGTCACCGGAAAAAATAAAGTTGTTGCTTGCTGTCCCTAGGTAAAATTGGCCACAATGAAATATACGGTGCTGAATTGAAGCCTCCTTGCAACTGCTTGTCTGCAAATGCGCACCAACTAGTTGCGAAGCAGTGGTTAAGCTGTGAAAGGTGTTACACAAAGCAGAAAGTGAGACTCTTTCCTTTGCCTTTTGATATATTCGTTGCAGCAGTGAGACACTGGGGGGGAATAGTCTCCATTTTCCATGTCTAGGCCAGAGACTGAGACCTAAGCTGTTTTTAAAGGCTTGCTCTCTGGTGTAAAGTAGTTGTGACGTCAGATTACTGTGACTCTGAAACAAGAACGGTCTTATTCAGCAAATCCATGATCAATTTATTATACTAAACAGAAATATCTGATGGACAAAGTCCTGCTTCTTTCTTTGCAAAGTGAAAACAGGGCATGTAATTTAATCGTTTTAGTAAAAAGGGTATAGATGGCAACAGTCTGCACTCATCAAGAAGCAAACGGCAAACCAGGTTATTGCAAGATTAAGGCACAGATGGTGCCAATGAGTTTTCAATTGTGGCTTAACCTACTGTTTCCACTGGGAAAACAACATCCTTCAAACAGCTTGTGGAACAGACTCAGAGTCTCACTTTCAGACTGCCAAAGACACTGTTCCTTTGAACTCTCAAAAATAGAAATTTCAAAGCAAACAAGGTGCAAATGGGTTAAGATAGTGGAGGACACAGTATCTTCTTAACAAGGTCCATCATGTGTGGGGAGAAACTTCCAGACTGTGTTCTCATTTAGAGTTGATTTACTGAAAACCAGAAGGGAGGCTTATTGTGCAACTGAGAAAGGTCAAGAGTAATTTTTGACTAATGTTGTTTTTTATCTTTGGCTTGCTGTCTTGCTGATTAATTATGTTCAAGACCAACATACAGAGGCGAGGATGCTTGCTGTGGACTGTGCGTGGGTGTGTAAGGCAAAGCCAGCTTGGAAGGAAGGGGAGAGACATTTCAGGTCAAAAAATGTAATTAACCCTTTTTCGTTATGAGATATGACATATTGAGTTGTTGAAAACTCAAAAATGCAGCCAGTAGCTTTGGATTTCTCTAGTGGAATAGGTCAAAGATTGTTATGGTGGGACTGACTAATATGTACTTTTAAAAAGTGTGCTAAAAATAGGCAACAGCTATACAGCTAGCATTGCTAGCATTGCTAAAGGGAAACAGCAAGGCAACCAATGTAAATTTATAGGAGTGTTCCATCTAAACATCTGAGTTGCCACACAGTGTTGAGTCCTGTTAAAGGATGCAGCTTAAAACAAAAGTATTTATTACAATGTGGAATATAACGTTTTTTTTAAATAAATCACAGATGTTCTAATTGTTATGCTGGCCAAAAGTGTAAAGGGAAAACTATGTTATCAATAATTCTCATGCCTGGTCTTAATGTTCAATGTTACAATGGCATTGCTATGCTTGCAGATCCACCACGTGGCGCCCAGGAACCCAAACAAGATGTCCTCAGTAGGGAAAAACAGATTGCAGATTCTGATTGATATTTCCCTGGACTGCTGAGCTTGTCACCTTGTCAGAAAGACTTAAAGTAGTGAGAAAACACCATTGCCATCAGTTTCCTTTGATCCTAAAATATAACTTTAGTCAGACAAGGACTGATAGTTAAATCAAGAGTATTGTTGTTTTTTACCTTTTCTTTTTGGACAGCTCTATTTATTGCCACGCTCTACATTACTCGTATTACTTCATCAGAGAATTGCAGATGTTGTAAGTCACAGTTTTACCCTCACTGCTAAAGAAGACCCTTGGATACAAAGACTTCCCCATTATTCCACATATTCTGAAATCCCTGCTCAGTTAACTGATTGAATGAAAAGAAGGCCATTCTCTAAAGATGCGCAGCACAAGCATCAAGGCATTTAAGACTCTTGGAACCTCTCCAGAGCCTCTGATATTGTTTGTCACTGTCTTACAGGAGTGTGTACATGAACATAGTAGAAAGGAAGAAAAAGGTTCACTTTTCTGACATGAGGTTGAATTCGTATTTTTGGTCTGAAGAGGTTCAACAACCAGTCAGAGTTGCCTTGACAGTCACTTAGCATCTCCAAAGAGGCTGTGTGAGTAGATCTTAGCCTCTGGGCCTTTCTTTTAGACCACCGCCCTGACCTCTGGGGCTAACACCACTGTTCCTGATGTCTCAGTGTCATTTCAGAAAAGTATCTGCCATGACACCTTGATATCCAAAGCCCCCATTACTTCAGCACAAATCTTGTCCACCCCTGGCATCTTTCCATTCCGGAGATCTCTGCAACCTATTCTGACAAAGAGATAAGCTTTCTTACAAATACTTTAGGTGTAGGAGCTAGTCAAAGTCTTTTGCCTGCCTCTTTGACAACAATCTTTATTGGTGTTTTCACACATGAGCTGCAGTCCAACACTTGTAGTTATTACACAACGAAGTTAAAAGGACAACGGTGTTGAAATGAGTTAAATCACTGATTAAACATACTTTAACCTTTAAGTCCAATTGGTGCGATATAGGAGAAGAGCACATGTAATAGTCTGGAGGTTTCCCAGCTAGCTAGTGGAAGCCACGAATCCTCT
Source organism: Neolamprologus brichardi (assembly GCF_056152115.1). Classification (NCBI taxonomy): domain Eukaryota; kingdom Metazoa; phylum Chordata; class Actinopteri; order Cichliformes; family Cichlidae; genus Neolamprologus; species Neolamprologus brichardi. The sequence continues at coordinate 28,356,931 of NC_142112.1, read as the reverse complement.
AGAAGCAAGAAGGACCAAATGGGGACAGTGACCCGAACTGAATCTCCCCACTGCAGTTCCACACAGTAGTAACAGGTTTTCCCATATTTCTTGAGTAATATTTTTTGGAGCACTTTTAACGCATACAATACCTATCCAAACAAATCTTTATTTATAGTAAAAAATAACTGAAACACCCAGTAAACACAACAGATAAAGATATGCACAATGAGATTCAGTAGATCTATCTGCTGTATTTTCTCTTATCATTACTCATCTAAAACTGTGAAAGTTCTTCTCTTTTATTGCGGTGGCTTAGTGACAAGCTAGTGGCATACAGTGTGATGAGGGATGTAGATGGCCAGAACAGGGTAATTGCTCTGGTATCAGGGGGATGGCACCAAATTGGAATGAGTCTTGGAGGCTGGAGCCATGTTGATTGAGAACCAGCGGCGATGGTGAGAAGGGCCAGTCTTCCTCCGTGGGGGCACAGATAAGGAGGACATAGACAGAAATACTGGGTAGACCTAGGCATCTATTAGAGATGTGTTTCTGTGTGGGCTGCTAGCAGGGGTACACAACTAAGCAAGGAGGGGGGTTTGAAAAGCACCAGTTTCCTCTGTAATGAGCGGAATGAGTGTAATATTCTGTAGCAATGAGTCTAGTTTGGCTCCAGCGTGGGAGGCTTCTTCCACCTCACCTTGGGCCCTGCCATTGTTTCATCAAAGCCAATTGATCCTGCATCCACTGTGACACCCACGGGGGTCTCTTAGTGACAGTGCACATACGTGCAAGGCATCATTATAATGAATATGCTGCACAGGCCAATATATTACTGTAGAAAGCATTTTGACAAAGGTAGATATCTAAGTGTGCTACAAGTCACGAAAAGCAAAAGTTGGTCTACCACCGATTTCAACAAGCACCCAGTTGCACTGAAAACACTTGGAAATGTGGGTAATGCAAGCTGAAGGAGCTTAATTACAGGAACACAGTTAATTAGATGTCACAGGGAGTGTTAACAACTATTAAGTCCCAGAGCAATACCTGTTTTCTCACTATAGTAAAGAACTGTTATTTGACTCTTGCACACTGTGAACAGAAAGGGAGTTTCTAACTAGTGTGCATCAGAGTGACAGCTGTGTAACTATCAAGGTATTTTTTCTCCAGATAAAGTTGAATAACAGGATGTTTTTTATGCTACCCCATTCTCCTTAAGACCCCAAGATAATTAAAGGAAAGTAGGGACTTGGGTGATCTTTGGATCCTGATGCACAGCCATGGAGTTTGCCATTCAAGCACCACTTGAGATCTCTTCGGGCTTCCATTAGAGGACACCGGAGGTCATGACACTGCCCAGCTTGATCAAGAATTTCTCAGTCTTTTGTCTCCATAGCTTTTTATGTGTGTGTTTGTGTGTGCGCGCGCTCTGTTGCTGTCAACCATTTCAGCTATATTGTGTACTAGCCTGTGATGATCCAAAGTGAAAATTGGCAGTACAAGTTAGTATGATAATTAACATCCTCACATCCTCTGCATGTTTAATCACAGATTGTCATATACTGAAAATTCTGCATTTCTCCATCTCTACACAGCACACATAGGGATACGCAGATGTCAGTGTCTCTATGATGCATGGTAGCCGGCCTGTTTTCTTTATCAGTGCAGCGTACTGTACTCTTCGGCTCGCTTCCAGCAACATACCTCCCCTGACTCTCGGATAAAACATGGGGTCTGTCACACAGACTTGTGCTGAGGCCCGGCAGGGGAGCCCTAATGATTGCAATAAAAAACAAATGCAAATGATTACCTTGGGGTTCCCTCTTGTGTGGAATCTGTCGCTCAGCCTCTGGCTGTCAGGATGGATCACTGCCATCGTCTGTGGACATGGAGTGTTAGGAAAATAAACACCAACTGGGCAAACGCAGGCAGCAACAATGCAATAACAGTAATACTATTATCTGTTACACTATATGGTGACAACCTAAGACCATTTCTGTAAAAGACTGATGGGCCACAACAGAGCAGAATCATACCCTGCCAATCCTAGCAATCAAATGAGTTTGTGGTTATGTGCAACTTTTCATATTGCACTGTTTTACACCCAAGCACACAGTCAGAAAATTATTTCAGTAATTTGTGTGAATATACAATTCCATTTATCATTTATCATATTATTTGTTGAGTGAAGCCATGAATCAAAAAACGTCTTACAAGCTGTTTTAAGCTTTCTGAAAATGCTTTTTTTCCTCAAAAAGTATTTTACAGATTCTTACTTTCAGATTTGAAAAGAATGGTATTTCTACACAATGTGTTGCAAACTACATCACCTAAAAGCACCTTTCCATAGATATGAACGACTAAAGAATAAAAAAAGTAACTGAGGAAACACTTGATCACAAACAGCTAAACTACAACAGTATCAGTCTCACCAGTTCAGAAGCAAAAACCACTGCGAATCCATTTCACCTGTCTTGGCGCAAATGAAAGTGACAACAGGTGCACTGGAGAGGCAGCGACACGACAAAGGGTTTTGCAGGTGCGTCACAGACGCTCTCTCCTCATCCCATGCTTTTTGCTTCTGTCTTTGTCACTACTGGTAGCACGACACAGACCCTACAGCCCATTCAGGTTACACAGGTAGTCCAGTTGCCCCAGGATGCTACATCCGTACATGCAGCTGCATGAAGGTTTGTTGTGTCTCCCAGCATGGTCTCAAGAAGTGTGGAGGAGATATCAGGGGATGGGGCATTACAAGAGGAGAGCTAGACAGTGCCATAGGAGAGTGTCAACCTATTCTGACATTTTGCATTTTTATGTCTGTCATTTGATAATGAACACAAAACTTACAGAGATAGCAGACACTAACATCTGCATCAAACTGACCTGGCTTTGATAATAAGCTTCTCATGATGACAAGAGCTGGTTCTCCTCCTATAGCTGAGAAGCCGGTGGAAAACTCTGCAATGAAATGGAGTATTTCTACAATATTATGGTATTAATAATTAACCTTAACTGAATATGTCTTCATTTTAGCATTATACTAAGAAATAGAAGATATTTCTCATTCAGCTAATATCGTAAAAATCACCTATAATATATGTCAGATTTCTAGCATGCAGATGAAGTATCATCTTCATTGATAATCTTAATCTTAAACAAAAGAAGCTATATTGTTGTGAAGGCTTTTGACTAAATCTGATGTATTTCACAAACCCGCTAATGGCACATAAATCTGTGTTGTGTATTCATAAGTTATATAAAATATATTCAGTGTCTGACATTTTATGTATATGTATGCAAAAGTGTCTGCAGTTCAAATTTACTAGCACTGCTCTTCTGTCCACATAATAGATATTTTCTCACATTTCATCCCCAGTTCAGGCTGAGAAAGAAACAAATGCATCCTTTTCCATCCAATTTGTCACCTTGAGAATCGTCAGCAGCTGTATTTTTTTTTCTCACTGCAGGCAGAGAAAATGGAAATTAGTCCCATAGCTGTTGTTGAATGGCCAGAGTTCAATTTGAAAATGTTTTGGTTCTAGTAGGTCATACATAGAGTTGAGCGAACACGAAATAAGAAGCTCATATAAAAGGTTTTTATGAATTATTTTTGCCTGCTTTTTCGATTCAGAGGACAAGAGAAGTCAAACCAAACAAGAATACAGAGGCACATAACAGTATATCACTCAGTTAAAAAAAAACAAAAAAAACTTCATGGCTTCTCTGAAATTATGCCTTAGGGGCTGGATGCACCATGTGAAATCTCTTTTGCTGGTCCTCGGTGAATAGAGCGAAGATGATGTTCGACTCAGGGGTAAAATCTGCCTCCAGCCTTCCATCAACAGGTGAACTGAGACTTGTTGTTGCAGCCATGTGAGATTAGTTCAGGGAAAGGTGACGACTTTCTCCGCAGACAAATGGATCATGCGTTGTCTCTGGTAAGCATTCCGCAGCGTAAGTCTGGCTAATCCTCGAGGCAGGATGTATAGCTTTGGGTGCATTTGTCTAGAATACATAGTTTCGCAGTGAGAAAACACCTATAACACCAAAACAAGTTACACTGCGATTCCGTCTACAGCGACTCAAGGTCAACGGAAACCTCAACTGATGTTTTTACAAAACTATAAAATATAAAATAGTAAGATTGCAAGCTTAAAATAACATTACAGGAATGAAATAGAAACATACCTTAAGCCATATCGGCGCAGTTGGAAATTCCTGCTTTCCTATTTCAGCTATTTTACGGTGTGTTGTAGTTATTTAGTTGTTTGGATCCTCCGGGGCTCAAGGTGGCTATCGGTCAAAACAATCAAAACAACAATTTTCTGATTGATTTGTCATGCAGTTATATAAGAGGCTGATATAAAGTACACACCGCATCCTGGAATGGCTGAGAAAGAGATCATACTGGAAATAATGATGATTAAATTGTAGTAGAAAGAAAAACAATAACAAGGACATTTTATTTATTTATTTCAGTGGCAGGAGGAGGGGGCTCATCTTGCTAATGGTGTCTGTATCATTAAGGGCTTTCAAATGACCAGAAAGATAGCGGAGCTACTTTTTAAAACATTACAAACTTCTTTTTTTGAGAGTGGCTCTATGAAAAGACACTTAACTTCGCATGCCTCCCTTTACATTTGGGGAATGTATTTATCATTATGAATTATAGTAAATGGGTACAATATCCACACTGCAGGAGCAGAGAATTACAATGGAACATAATGTCATTAGGGCTGTTCTCCAAGTTTTAGGTGGACTTAACTGTCGCCTGGAATGACTTTTCTAATGAACTAAATTTGAATAATGTATTCCTGGACAGATTTGGAACGCTGATGTGGTGATGATTAGGATATATGACTAAAGACCAGATGCGGCAAACCACCTCTGTGTGATGCATGACACATTCCCGTGATTAATGATGACTTGTGACGTTTGCGCTAGGTTACTCAAACAGCGACTCGTCGTCTCAAAGACAGCTCCTCTTACAGAGATAAACCGCGCTCAAGTATTCGCTGAGAGCATGTGAGATGGGAATCTTAACCCTGCTCGTCGATTCTCTTTGGCACTGGGAGCTGGCAAAGACAAATTTAAAGCACACGACGCTCCAAATTTTTGCTTACAATTGTGTCGAAGCAGTTCGCTCATTCAATAAACATCATACATGCATATGTATAGAGTTTGATGTGATGTTGTGCAACATATGCAAGCCTTGAATCAAAAGAAATGTAAAATTTACAAGGCCATAGTAAAAGAAAATCTGAATGCAATGTGATGCATTTCACCCCTCTCCCCCCCAAAACCTTCACCTCTCTACAGGCCTGTCTGAAAATCATGGGACGTGTGAAAGCAGACAAAGCTGCGTCTATGCTGAGTATCTGAGATGCTCCAACTGCTTAATAAGTTGGGAGAGAATAACAATTGTTGGACTGCACACAAATCACAGTCGTTTCATTGCTGGCAGCATCCTTGAGGTCTTTGTGGTGACTAAAGACAGCTGGAGATTAACCCTGCTTTGCTCGGGCACCTGCAGCGAGACGATCCATACTGGCTTTTTTTTTAGCTCCTGCAAACTTGAGATGTGAGTCACACTTTTTAGAAACAAATCGACGAAGAGCATCACACTTGAACTTTGTGTTAAGTTGTGTTTTCAGCGCACACACACACACACATAATCAGTGGAAATTCAATAAAATGATTACCTAATTATAGTGGATTTATTTGTGTTACAGAGACACCTACTGGTTTGTATATCCGTAGGGTTGCAGCAGTTTGTGGAGAAAGAGAGGACTCGAGGAAAGAAAAGAGTGCCAATGCTGTGCAGAAGTGCGTCCTCGGTTGTCCACATCTGTGTCTCTGAGACAGACAGCGTGTATATTTTCTGCGAGCAGAGCTCATTTGTGCTTTTTTACTCTGCAAACAAAGGCAGATGTGTGTAGATTGGGATTTAAGATTCTGATTTAATTAGCTCTGACTCTTGGGGCTGCCTCTAAGGTAGTTGCTCCTACATGCTGCAAAACTCATTATGGATGAATTAATGAAGTGGGACGTACTCTTGGCATCATCCATGTGGCATGCACTGATGCATTATGTATTATTATTATTATTATTTTAGGGCATGAGCAAATCAAGTTTGTTTGTTGGGTGTATACCAGGGACAGCTACAAAGAGGCGTATTGATTCTAAACTCAAAATCACATCTTGCACTTTCAGTGTCATGCAGTTGCATATGCATCGCACTCCCTCATCTTATTCACATCTCTGATCGTTTTAAGCTACATGTACGCCGAGTACTTTTGATAGCGACTACTTTTGATTTGCATAACAATGTTAGCTCTGCCACTCCACATCCTTGTAGTGTCTGTGTTACATTTAATAATGTTCACTTCAGATTCCATTTATCCAGCTAAGGAAGGCACTTTGCAGTCTATTCCCACTTCTTTTGACTAGACATGGTTGCATCATGAAAGAAAACACTTGAAATGTGCTTGAATCTGAAAGGGTATTTAACAAGTTTTATTTGCAAAATCTGGAAATATCAAATATGTATCGTTTATGAAATTACAGCTTTTTTTTTTTTAGGTTTGTTTGGACTCAAATACTTAAATAAGTGTTAACATTGAATCAACTTTGAAGATGCTGAAATATCAACCAGCCCTGCAGTTTCAAAAAGAGCTCTATTCAAGCTTTTTTTTTTTCATAAACAAAAATGTTACTGTTTCCTTGGAGTCTTCTGATTAACCTAGAAATCTGGAAAAAGCCACAAAAAAAAAGAAACTGTGAAAAAAGTATTTGCAATCTCTTAAAGTTGAACTTGATGACATCAGATAGAATTTTTGTGTAGAGTATAACAATCTTTTTACACTGCATATTGCTACAGGTTGACATTTACTGGGAAGGTTGCTAATGGTTATTTCGTGGACGTTAGTTGAGTTCTGGCCTCTCCCTGAAAGGCAGTTTCCTCTCGCTCTTTGTTTTCAGGTCTGTCCGCCACACCTCAGAGGGCTTGATAACAACTCGTGAATGCCATCAGAGCAGGATTTGGCTTTATCGAGGTAGCCACAGGTTTAACCGTGGGGTCCTCAGTATTATGAGAGTGGTTCACTTCTTACTGAGGTACGTCACCATGGTAACTTACGCTGCAGATCAAATCTGCTCTGGAGTTGATGAGAGATGAACTGGTACAAACTCACTATACACTGTCCTCTCCAGGAAAAAAAGGTCAGTGTCCGGAAGATTCTTCCTATATTGGTTTGCAATGATTTTTTCAGATTTTCTTTTTCATTATTTTCACTCCTCTGATGAGCATCAATCAGAAATATGAATTCTTAGAAGCTACATTGTTCACACATTGATTAATTAATTGTTTTTGTTTTTCCAGCTGTAAACTGCAAACAATTTCCAAACATTTTACTATCAATATATGCATCTCCAGCAGGGTGCTTATGTTTTTGTACTTGTTGCACTTAAATTTACTAAGTTTAAGTTATGTTTTTACATGCTCTTTAAACTTTAGCTCACACTATTAATCAGGAAAACACACAAAGGCTAAAACTTTCTTATGAGCATCTTCTTAAAGATCAGAGCTGTGATATCTCTTAACTTGACAGATGGATCATCGCGTTTTTGTCACATCCGAGTGGCAGACGTGTGGAGTTGTAGAAAGGACCCAAAAGGCGGCAGCTCTGGTGCAGGCGAGTATTTATTTACAGGAGTGGGTACAAACAGCAATGGTGGGTGAACATGAAACTGGAAAACCTAAACTGGGTAAAACTAACAAAACAAACTAGAAACGAAGATGCAGGGAGGTCCGGGGAAATACATACGGAGAGACGCAGGGAGACCGAGGGGTAACAACACAGACGAACCAGCAACGACTAAGACAGAAGACACGACTTAAAAACACTCAGAGAACACAGGGAGATTACACACAGGTGGGGGACACAGCTGGGAGTGATTAACGTGACGAGACTAGGGAGGCAAACTGAAAACACTCACATAAGACGCAGACCTTCACAATAAAACAGGAAACGCATACACGCAAAGACACAGACTAGGAAACGCGGACTTAACACAGGAATAGATGGGCAGAACAGAATAACACTAAACAGGAGGAACCAAAATCACACTAATAGAAAACACAAAACGCTGGGTCAAAAGGACCCAGGATCATGACAGTTTTCTTTCTTTAAAGAAGAGTTTATGTATATAATATAGTAGCACTTTTCCAATCTTAATATTTTAATGATATATTTATCTTACACACACACACAGTCCCTTTGTTGCCTGTATTATCTTTTTGACTGCTTCAATTTATTCTCTTTATTTTCCTTTGTATAGTAGTCTATATAATAGTCACTCTGATGCCATTGGTCTTACCCATGTTTGTGATTGGTCAGATTCTCCCACCCATTCCATGTGAACATACTGTAGCTAGACTGGGAAACTCTGGGTTTGCTTATTGAGCTGATGTCAATTGTGTGACCCTGATTTGTGATGTTAGGGTAAGTGAAGTCTGATAACAGACAGATATCCTGGCTTTGCTGAACTTGCTTGGGCCAAGTCATCAGAGGAGCCGCATACCAGGCTCCAGAAGCAGGCGTTCTGCGTCAATCGACGGCTGAGATTTGTGTTTCGTGCGTTTGATCTTGAACTTGCTCTCAGCATTGTTACAATTATGTGCCTTGAATATAAGGTTTTTTCTAGGTCATAGATGTCTTCGGGACCACGTAGTGTTGCAGTGGTTAGCACTGTTGTCTCACAGCAAGAAGGTCTTGGGTATGAATCCACTGGCTGTGGCGTTTGAAGTTCTACACATGCTTTTCTTTGCTCCTCCTGCAGTCCAAAAACATGCATGGTGCTGCGTTAATTGGCTGTGAATGGTTGTCTGTCTCTCTGTGTTAGCCCTGAAACTGACTGGCAACCTGTCCTGGGTTGTAGCCCACATTTGGCCCTGTGACTGTTGGGTCCAACTGTGATCATGAGTGGGATAAGTGGAAGGAAATGAATGTATGGATAGATGTGCTTGTGAAGTTTGACTCGACGAGCTTAATGACTTTTTAGAGGAATTCTGTGTCACTTGTTTCTCCTTTTTTGCTGCTTTGATTGCGTGGATTACTGAGCCTTCTGGAATGAAATGCTTCTTTTCATTAATTGCTTTCTGCAACATTTGCTGGCTCGTCTTTTAATTGTTATTGCTTTAATTTTGTTTTGCACTTGAACAAGATGCTTATGTTGTTCCGTCTGTTACACCAGACCTTAAGAACAGGTTAACAAGGATGTTTATGAAAAAAGGAAAACGATTTCATTTCAGCCCCTGCAATTTACTGTAACTGAATTAAAATTTAGCCACATTAACAAAAACCAAGAAAAGAAGATGAAGTGGTTCAGATGGTCCAGTATGATATGACTGGAAGGCTGAAGTGGTTTGAAAAACATCAAACACCTCTTATAATTTTGGGTTGGGGTTGGAAAGAAATGACTTTATCTGAATTATTCATCATAATGGTTATTGTGTTGATTAAATTATTAATTAATTAAGTAATTGTATGCTCTGCCTCCCCGAAAGCGAATTGCAGATAGGCCTAAGTTGCAAATCTCCAGGGGAGGGTATTTCGCCTGAGGCGTTAGTGAAGACATAAACAGAATGGAGAAGGGAGCGAACATTTGACTTTCATTTCCCAGATTGCAAGAAACAAGAATCTACGTGAATGCTAATGATGTGGTAGTGTGATGGATGTGTTAATAAGCAAGTGCTGACGAGCACTTTTGAGGCAACAGCTTCATGAGGTGATGATGTCGGTCCTGCGACCGAAAGTTTAAATAAGTTCAGTTTTTCTGAAAATAAACGGCTGCTTAAAAGTTAGCAAATATTCAAAACAGATCTAAAAGGCTGATATCTTCAGTTAGCCAAATAAACCATGTTGTTAGGTTAGCTTTAAAGGCCTTGCTGAAATATACTGTACTACCTGGTGCTTGTAGTGCATTGGAAGTGCTTTGCATTGAATTGAATTACGGTATGAGACCAGGGCAGTAAACCGTGCCTACTGTATGTCATGTGTGCATGAGCCCGGTGCACGTGACATGTGCTTCACTGTAGGTGATAAACTTTACCTCAGTGTCATAAATATCCCTGGCTTGTTTATTGCATCTTATCGCTAGCCATAGTTGTCAGTGCATCATTAATTTAAGAACCTTTCTAATGAATGTGAAATGAAAGACTCTCAAGCAAGCAATTTCTCTACACTTATCATACAAGAGGTGATTATAGTGGCTGTATTTCCACAGCCCTTACCTGAGTGCTTGTGAAACCAGTGAGCTCTGCCATCCCGCTTCGCTAGCCTCTCATCTTTCACCCCTGACAGAAATTACATGATTCAATGGTCCAGTAGAAGAACTGATGGACAGCAAGTCCTAAAATGTTAATAAACACACTGGTTTATATAGCAGCCTTTCATTTTTCGCCAACGAATACAGCTTTAACCTTGTCTGTTCCCCGCCTTTCAGCTGCAGAGGTGATGACTATACTGACATCTGCAATTCAGTCACCACCCCCAAACCCAACCCCCCCTTTTCCAAAAAGAAAAAAAAGCAAATCACATTGGTGAAAATGGTTCAGAATGAGACATGAACACAGTGAGTTCTTGTCCTTGTCACTCATGAGCTCTTTGATGGAAGCAGAATATAGTATCAAATAAAGGGATAGTTAATGACTTTCAGTGTTTTGCCTAACCTTCTGGTTACACTTATCCTCGAGAAAACATTCCAGTGGTACCCACAGTGAAGCTAACTGGCCAGAGCGTGTATACAGTAGGATCCAAATGCTCTCCCATGGAGCTTGTTTTCTGCATTGCTCTGTCTACTGGCACAAAAAAAGCTGTTCATGAGCAGAGGGAAAGAGATAATAAAGAAGCCCACTGATCAGTAGCATCTGTAGTAATATAAGGATAGTGATTTGTCTGCAGAAATGCAAAAAGGGTGACCATATTATCCCAAATAATGATATAATACTATGTTTTGCACAGTAGCTTGTTCAGATCAATGAATGATGTGCAGCCAAGGTTTCAATATCCCCTCCTCCGGCACATCAAATGACAAATTTGCTCTGAATACTGTTCTGGGTCTTTTCATTGTGTATTGACCTATCAGTATGATGGATGCTCTTAACTACGGTAATAAGACTTACAGTGTGTAGGAGATGAGTCAGTGCTTTTTTTCCCCTCCTTTTTTTCACTTGTAAGGTAAAAGTGGTACTTATGAGCGAGGGAGAGAGAGAGACATGTAGCGCCTGCAGCAATTGGAAATTACTAAGTCAGCATGTAAAGGTTTTCCAAACATCATCATTTATCGCTCAGTCTTTTAAGATAAAGTGACAATCACATTGCATGAAACTGTGTTTTTTCTGCTTTAAAGATTAAAAGGAAAGGATGGGATTAGTTTAATTATTGCCTTCAATTATGGCTTTGGTTTCAACAGGCAATGTTAGCAAAAAGTCTTTAACTAGATGTTTGTGTCACAACATAATATCACCGAACGCTGTACTTAAACCAACCAGGTACTATCTGTTTGATGGCAATGCCATCTTGTGGACGTTTTGTGCAAGTGCAAACTCAACGCTCATCACCTGTATGTATAAAAATAGACTTGTGATGAATGTTTGTCACAATTGCCACAATAATTGGCAAAATAATTGTGCAGAAAATGACTTTAAATGATGGGGTCATTTTTGGAAACTATATTTAATTCTTAAAAAAACAAAAAATACGTTCAGACTGAGTGGAAGTGTTCACTGCCTGTCTGCAAAATGGGAAAACCCTGTGTTTGCACGACTGGACCTGTCTGCAGAATAATAATGCAGGCTGGCAGACTCAAAGAATCTCACTATCAGCAAGCTCCATATTATTGTAGCACAAGAGGTAGAATTAGAAGGCGATAACTGCTTTAGTCCAGTTAGGTGCTATATAGGTATTGTGTTACTGACTTACAGCCACTAGGTGGAGCTGTTACTGTTTTACTGTTCACGGGTTGACTTGCCTTTCATTCCTTTTAACCAGTCTAATCAAAGCTTGCAACTACATTTTATCACCATTCTTACATGCTGCCGAACTCTACAAAATAAACCAGACAGAAAGAAAAATGAAAACACCAAAGTTTTTGTTTTTATTTTTCTTGTGATATATAATAATAAAGGTCATTTGTTGTTGTCGTTTTGGGGGTGGGGGTGGGGAGGAGTTATACCATTGAGTTATTATTTGGTTAGACAGTAAGACTTTATTATATATGTGATTTTTGTTACAGTCTGTAAGCTTCATGTAGAATGTGATTCAAGTCAAGCAAAGGAAATGGCCAGCATTGCTCTAAAGTGATGCATGTAATGTGAAGTGGAAGAAACAGAAAATTGCCTCCTCTTTGCAGATAATCGTTGCAGTTTTTTTCTTATCCTCTTTAAATGAATTCCTTGTCATCACTTTTAAAGGATTTCAGAAGAAATAAAATGCCACAAATGATCACACATAAAATAAATGAATTCTAATTGGCGTGGCAGCTTAGTGGAAGTGTACAACATGTTCGTTTCAATAAGATGGCTCTGATCCGAGAGAGGAACAAACATAGTTTGCATAATAAGCTGTGTTTTAAAACCATCAGAGTTGAACTTATTATGTCTGACATTTAAAATTTGCCCGATTTGTTCCATTTCACAATTTCACATTACTAATCAGAAAGTACAGTTGCAGTGGCAGACAAATCGAACAGACAGCAGAGCTGCTGGAATTCACTTTTAAGGAGCTTTACAATCTGCGGCTGGAGTTATTTAACTGTATTAGACAGTTTATACCAGTTTAAATGCTGCTCGCCAAAATAACACTGATGCATGGTTGTATAAAGGGTAAAGAATTGAAGATAAAATATTTCATGAGCTTTAGAGACCCTGGTAGAATAATTGTATTTCCCAATTTGGCATAGACTGTATATAAAAGATGGAAGTAGCTATTATGACATCACCCTTCTTCTTTTGAAGCCTCGTAGCTACTGTTTAGGCTATTGCTGCTTTTATGTTTCAATCATGCTGTAACCATGCAGCAAATCATATCTTGCTTTATTACATTGTACATAGGAGTAACATTAACAGAAATAACCATCAATCTGTAATAATGAAAACTGAATGCTAAAATTCAGCTGAGTGAGCTGTAGAGTCATTTTCTGATAGACTTAGTAGTAGTAATAGTAAACACTATTACTCTCATTATTATTATTCTTATATTGTAATTTTAATAATTATTCTGTCATTAGAGTGAATGCAGGTTTAAGGCACCTCCACACAGGCTTCATTTTCACGTCTACAAGTGTGTTCCATCTTTTACATACAGGCTCTTTTTTGAATTCCTGCTAAGCTTACCATCTGTTGCCCGAAGCTTCATATTTATTGTAGAGAAAGAAACGTTTTTCCCAAAATGCCAAACTAAAATCAGTTGATTATATACAGTGTTGTGGAAACGCACTATTTAAATTGTTGTCATAGTTTATTAATTATGCCCGGGACTGGCAAATGCAGTGAGTTAGTAATTTATGTTGAAATCGACATTGGCAGCTTCTTCTCCGTTTTATGGAACGGAGACTGCTTTTAGGGCACTCAGTGTGTTTGGTCTCCTCGAAGGTAAAGGGGGACGCACTTTTAACGGATACTCGGCCTCCAGTGAGTTATTGGCTGCTTGTTATTCTCTGTTGAGAGAACCAGTTTGAGGGTTATAGAGCAATTAGCTATTTATGCACAGTGCCTGGAAGAGTAAACGTGGAAATCTAAAAGTTCCCTTTTGTGTTTGGCCTGACTGTGAAGTATCATCAGTGGATTAAACAGTGTGTAAAGTGGGGAGTGCTTCATATTATCTTACTAATACAATATATTACCCTCAATTTAAAGAGCAACCATTAAAACTAAAGCCAGGTTATGTTATGACGCCAGAGGGGGAAATGGTTCGATTTAAGTTCCCATAAAGTATAAGATTGAGTGTCAGGATGAATATTCATAAATTAGTTTAATGAAGACCTCACATTGATTAAGCCTTTTCTAATGGGCTGTATCATAGTGAATGCCAGAATATAATTGGATTACTGTGACTTTGGGAAGTACTTTGAGACATTGCCCACATTGGAAATGAAGATGTGCAGCCCACTAACGGCATAATTGACAAGGATGAAGATGGATGGATCTAGGCGACTCCCAGGCTTTTCTGCCCAAAGCAGAGGAGTCTACAGCTGTGCCCCGCACACACCAAGGCAAGATTTAATTAGCTTCAAAGGCCCTTTTTTTTATTTTTTAGAAAATCCAAGTTCTTGCCTGGAAACTAATATTCTGCAGAACAAGACAGATCCCAGGGTCACCATTTCCTAGATACCATTCAAAGTTAATCTGTTATCGATTAGTAATTGGGCATAAGAGATCCTCCACTTTTACTCTGTTAGAAGGAATGTTTTTCTGTTTTTATCTCGTCCACCAACAGAAAACATCTCTGTTTTCTTTCTGTTTCACATAATGTTCTACTATTTCAGTTTTTATTACACTTGCAGTAAAATGTAGATACTCTATGTATGAGGTGTGTCCCTACACTCATCATTAGATGCAATGGCTTTCAACTAAAACTCAAACCCATACTTAGAGTGAGCCAACGCATTCTCATTACTTCTTCATTTGTATTCCTGTTCCAGCACAGCATTAGCTAATGTCAAAAATCACCCCTGTTCAGATTTCAAAAACGTCTTTAGGCTAAGCTCATTATGAATTAAGAACCCCTCTGTGTATTCCTTGACTTCTACATACATACTCCACGCCACTGTACCAAATTATGCAAATCCTTTCTTTCTTAATGAAGCCGACATCCCATTGAGATCTGCGAGCCTGCATTAGTCCTTTAGTGGTCCATTTACATTTTTTCGGCAAGTAACTTGAAAGTAAGGGGAAAGACATTTCGGTTGTCAGGCACAAACTCCTCCGTGTAATGCATCCAGCGTCGGCCGCGACATTGCTTTCTTGTTATCGCTGTGAGAGGCAGCAGCACAGCTGTAACATGTGGTCGCAGAACCGTCCGATAATGAATGAGGTGATAGGCAAACAGCAGAAGCAAAGCTGACGTCTCCTGGGTCTGATTAGGCTGCTGGTTTAATGAGCTTTTTGGCACATCCACAGAAATGCGTCTCTGTGCTTTTCTTTGTGCAGATAATTGCACAATTTACATGTTTATATTCGATTATTTTTGTCCCTGTGTAAAGCCAGGCTGAAATGAAAGTAGTTATTTAAGTTTCAACAGATTCTGTTCTCACCTTTAAGGCGAGTGTTTTACATCTGTACTTCTGAGTCTGAAGAAAAGTGTCTTCTCTCTTCATCTTTTCTGTTGCTTCTTAACTCACCTTAAAAAAAGGTGAAAACTTCTTTTTTTGTTTTTAGAAATGCAAACCTAAAGACCTGAGCACCTTGCTTAAGAAATCAACTACATAAAACATCTCTTAATGCCATTATGGGAACCGCCCATAATCCTGCACATTCAGAGTCTTAGCCAAGCTTATAGAGAAAGATCAAACGCAACAGTCACAAGTGTGAAATGTTTGACTAGCAAACAGGAATTTTGATATGTGAAACAGGTAATTATGAACATTTTAATGTCACTGCTTTCTCGTGGGAAAAAACAAGGTTGTTTGTGTCAGTGCGGAAAGCATTTACAGTAATGTGCATAACTCAGAAGCCACCTCTCCTTTCTTTTTTGTTTTCCTTCCAGGTAGCCAGACTCTTTTGTACATTTTAATGTGGTCTCGACCAATAGTTCTCCAGGCTTTTAAAGACCTTTCAAGGTTTTGGTTTCATCTGTTGTTCACCGAAGCCTCATTAGCAATGATCTCAGTGGAAGTGTGGCTTTCAAAAAGTTATTCTTAAGGAAAGAAAACAGAGAAAAGGTTGAGGTATGGCAACATACACAAAAACTGAACGGATAATCACTGGCAATGGGTCCGATGGAGAGATGAATCCAAATGCGACAAATTTGGTTCAAATCTTCATCAATATATATGGAGGAAGTCAGGAGTCAGTAAGTGTCTACAGCCATCTGTACAACACAGTGGAGGTTCTGTCATGGTTTGGGGCTGAATTTCAGCTGGTGGTGTTTGGGATGTTTTCAAATTTGATGGAGCTATGATGTCAGAAAAGTAAAGTTAGGTTTTAGTTTACCATCTAGTATCATCTGAAAAGCATTTAATGGGCATTTTTCAGCATGACAATGATTCCAAACACACCGCCTGTACAGCAAAAGAACTGCACACAGTGGAATGCTATCAGTCATGGATTGGTCTCCCCAGAGTCCGGACATCAACATTACTAAAGGAGTGTGGGATCATCTTGACAAAGAGTTAATGCAGTGTTGAAGAATAAAGGTGGTAAAACTAAATACAGAATTTCAAGCTTTTTTGCCTTATATATTTTTCTAAATGTGTTTTCATATGTTTGATGAATCACTGCACTTATTTCCTGAAAAATGAGCAGTGACTCAAAACTTTTGTACAGTCATGCAGATGTCAAGTATATTTTGCATATGGTCGTTTATTCTGCATATCCACAAATAATATAGTAACATAATACCTTAGACATCTGGATTTCCATCAGATGTCCATCCTCTTATTCTTTATTTGGATCTTCCATCTGAAAAAAACAAAACCTAACAACAATTTGAAATCAAATATTTCAAATTGTATTATTTTGTGTTGAAAAGGAAAATCAAGCCTCACACAAAGAAATTGGAAAATCTGTGAATTAAATGGCTTAAATAAAGGCAAAAAAGCTAAATAAAACCAATTTTGTTTTGTCAAACCAACAAAAAAAAACACATATGAATTGTGTGTGAGATTTCTGTCTGACAAGAAAATAGATGGATCAAGTTGGTGAGAATTGCAATCCATGTAGATATTCTCATTATGCTATTTTTTAAAAGCCATATTACCAAAGCTGACACTAGTTTGCAAATTAGTTTTTTGTTTTGTTTAGTTTTTGCAAAAGATGCAAATGATTATTGGCTTAAATCTTATTTAGCTACACAGGATAGAGACACTACATTTCAATTTATTGTCGACACGTAGAACATAAATAAACAAATATACAGAGATAGGCAGACGTAGTTACCTGAGCTAAACAGAGGGTGGCAGTTATCAGAGCTACTATCGCTCACTGCTTTATCGATTGTCTCATATTCATTGATTTGTTTACCTGCAACAGACAGATACTCTATCAAAGTTTTATTACATGCTTCATGAAAACAGATTTTTTTTGGAAGTGTGAGCTAAGCTCTTCTTGCTCTTGCTATCACAGCTGAGTACATAATCAGTCACTGCTCGGAGAAACCTTGAGCTTCATGATGACACTTGAAAACAAATGACATCTGTCAGAACCCGTGACAATAAAAATGTGTCGCTCCTCAAGCTGGATCTACTCTGTCCAAATGTGTTACCCTGTCTGGGATCCTATCATGCAATGTACTCATTTCACAATATCGGCTCCGATCAGGATAATTACACTCTCATCCAGTGTGTCGAGACCGAGTTCTGTCCACAGTTACAAACAGCCTCTGGTCAGAGTCACGTGCTTTAACAGCACAGTTACTGTGCGTGACGGAGAAAGGGGAAAGGTGTCCTAACTGCCCGGCTCATTCATCAAACGTTGCAACAGCACAGCGGGAAAAATAGGACAAATGGGTGGGCAAATACTGCAGCTCACTCCTTGCTATCATCCAATGGATGCCTCTGAGCCATGCGGGGTCATAAAGCAGGGAGGTCAGAACATGGTGTTAACAGTGTTAGAGCAGAAAGAGGAAAAAAAATACACAGCATTGGTTCGAATCAGCTTCTGTGCTACTTCCTTTTTGCTGCTGGTGATTCACCTACACACATAATCTCTCTTCAGGCTGACAAAAATTACTCTACCAGACAATGCCTTTTTAAGTGACCCTTGGACCTGTGTAAATTCACCATGTATCTTAATATGTGCCAGAATCTCTTCACCAAATCCAAGCAAACGCCTCAAACTCAAACTGAAAGCGATGTAATACTTTGCGGATTATTGAAGTTTCTCAGCACGAGTCAATAGCAGTTCAACAGATGTCAATATAAGTTTAGCCTCACAGAAAAAAAAAAAAAAAAAAAAAAAAAACATGACAGCGTAGTAAATGTGTGAAATCTAAAGCCAATTACCTGCAAGCACAATCGTGTAGCACTCCAGCTGCAGCTCTTCCTGGTACTGCGTCGGTGAGCAAACCTTGTTAAACCCGTTATTTCCTCAAATTACCACACAATTACAATCTGAAAAACAGTGCTTTGCAACCTCACTTCGATTACCACACCATGTGTACAAAACAGCAAAAAAACATCTTTCTTGCCCTGCCTTTGGAACAAGATAAATAGGGCATAAATGCTCGCTGTCACTTGCTCTTTGTTGTTGTCCCTTTCAGAGGAGTCATTTGAAAGCTTTTTGTCACTGATGTTTTTCAAGGGATGAGGCAGGCTTTGTTTTCATCACCAGCCTCCCTTTTGTAGTATTTTGATAACTTTCCCTTTTGAAGGATGTGAGGGAGCGAATGAGGCAATCAGTGTTCCTTCAAGAGAGGCAGCCCTGCACAAGTGGCCATGCAATATTAATCCAATCTGCGGAGGTGGTTTGGCTTCCAGGCCAGCTCCTTCCTGTGGGATTTCTACATTACCTCTCCCAGCTTATCTCCCATTCCTCGATACTCCATATAAAAAAACTAAAAAATTATTCAACTCGAAAGTTACATCAGATTTCTACTTTAACAATTTTTTCTTCCTCTTTTGAAGATTTTGTGTTGTATTATTGATCAATGAGACTGCAGTTCTTCTAACAATTCATCATCAATAAAAAAACAAAACAATATTTCATCAGCATTAAATAAAAGAATAAAAAGTAGATATAGATGGAACTTGATGTTGTGAGTCTTGGGAGACAGGAAAAAATAATGCATGCTGGGTGTGTATGTGTATTTAAACTAACTTCTCTGTAACAGTGATTTATCTCAGGACTACTAAAGTAGAAGTTCTCGTGTAAAAAGAAAATAAAAGGCACTTTATTGCAGCTTCAGAGGGTCTGCAAATGAAAGCTTTGGAAGCATGCCAAAGATAATCATGGAGAGTTTAAGAATTCATTACTCAGTTTCATTTCATTATATCTGATTTACTCTTTGGTTTTCCATTTCTCATGATTAAAACGGCAATTAGGCAGCTCTGTAAGAAGTGAGAACGGTCCTGTTTCTTTATTTATTGCAATTGAAAACTGTCTCTGTTTACATTCTCACAGCCAAGCTATTGTTTCACAAAGGACCGCAGAGTGTGGCTAAACAGAATTTTTCTTTTTCTTTTTTGGAAGACTGAAAGCAGGATGATTGTATTTAAGTTGTCAATAGCTTGTTTTGGTTACATTAGGTATAATTAACTTTGACCAGTCAAGAGAATTTCTACATTAGTTGTTAAGCATCACCTAAGTGTATAGAAAAGGCCATAAAACCTTGCGGACACCTTCACCACACTTTTTTTTAGGGTATGGGCTGTTAGTGGATGAGCATGGGACAAGGAAGAACGGAATAATTAATTCATAGAAGGAAACACTGAAAGGTGTTGATTTGACATAATTAATGATTGATTGTGTATTGATGTGTGAGAGTCAGGAGACGAAACAGTTGCTAAATCAGCAGATGAACTAAAGAGCAAAACAAATGGAAGGTTGGCTGGCCTGAGTGAGTGTAGGCTGTCAGTCTGCTGTTTACCTCAACTGTCGATAGGACTGCAGTGTCAGTATTCTTAGTGTCAGTGTGTATTCGCTCTGTAGGAGGTTGTAAATCTTTGTGAAAGGAGACTGATATGAGTCGGTGAGTCACTGAAGCACACTTCTGTTCTGTAATTGTTACTATTGCTGTAAGTAATTAACAAATTAACAAAATCTGAACTAAATGAGCACGATTATGCCTGTTTTCGTGTGTTAGAGCTCTGACTTCAGTTCAGGAGATAAGGCGGAAAGCTGGTGGACAGGTGAAAATGAGGAAGGAGAGTGAGTAATGCTTAAGGAGGAGAAAGACAAAAAGAAAACGATAATGAAAACATACATGTACAAATGTTTAATGTACATAGTTTGAAAGACCTGTTTGTGATGTCTGTGAAGTTTCTCAGTCATCCAGGTCATTGTGATCTAAGGAGCTTGGAAAGAAAAGCATCTGGACTTCTTTAAGTCGCTTGAAGACATTTCACCTCTCATCCGAGAAGCTTCTTCAGTTCTAAGGTCAAATGGTGGAGAGTCCCAGATTTAAGGACAATGGGAGTGTCCCCCCAAGAGGGACATGGACCCCCTATTGATCCTCTATCTAATCACACGAGCCAAGGTATGAAAACAGGTGTAGGTCACAATCAGCCAAGGTTTCAGGTGAACTCACTGTGAATCCTGGCCCCACCCTATCATGTGATTTCCTGAGGTCAGAAGGCCCAGGATGTGAGCGGGCGTTAAGGCGCCAGGGAAGGGATCTCAAAACTGGATTATAGATGACAGACAGTTGGTGTCGTAAACCACCGCCTCTGTTCAAAGATGGTTGTTCACGCTGGACATAGATGGCTTCTTTCCTTTCCACAGTGGAAATAGATGGCTTCTGTTTGTGATTTTTAAATTTAAAGTAACTTCTAAGGCATATAATGCATGCTTCTGTTCTCTAGCCACATACATGAAGCCTGATTGGGCAGAACGGTGATGTCCATCTCAGCTACTGTATTCAAGAAAACGGTGCAAGATTAGAGCTAAACTAGTGCTTGTTCCTATGTATTTTTAATACATGAAAGTCAAAGTTTATGAAAACGCATCAGTTTGTTGGAAGACATAATTACACGCATTTATGAGTACAACATTCAAAAAATTGATTGATTGATTGATTGGTAATTTATTTCAACATGTGAACAATATACAAGTACATTTAGAAAAGAAAATAAGAAAGAAAAAAAATACTGTACAAATTACATACAAAAAAAATTATTAATTTACATGTTGGAAGGGAGTGGGAAGAAGTAAACACTTATTTAATCCCACCCCTTTGCCATAAATTATCAGTTAATATTTAGTCACCTTCCGTACTGATATAATTTGTAATAAAAACAGTGAACAGATTTCTGATATATACTATATACTATAATATCACATCATGAGTTTTTTTGTTTTTTTGTTTTTAATTGAGACATTCACTTAATTTAAATATTTTCCTTTTCTTTATAGTTCGAGAAGATCATATTTTTATAACTCTTTTTGAACAGTTTTATGTTTGGACATTGCTTTAATTCCATATTCAGACAGTTCCATAGTTTCACTCCAAGAACAGAAACACAAAAGCCTTTTCTTGTAGTACGTACCTTCATTGTTTTGAAGTTACAAAAACCCCTTAAATTATAACTTCCTTCTTTCAAAAAAAACATACTCTGAATATTACCTGGCAGTTCTTTATTTTTTGCTTTGAATAGAATTTGTGCTGTTTGGAATTTCACTAGATCGTCAATTTTCAATATTTCAGACTGCAAAAATAGTGAGTTTGTTCCCTATAACCTGCATTGTGGATTATTCGAATTGCTTTTTTTTTTGAAGAGTAAAAAGTGAATGTAATGTGGTTTTATAGTTATTGCCCCAGACCTCTGCACAATAGCTTAAGTATGGTAAAACCAGTGAACAGTATAGAATATGAAGTGATGTTCTGTCGAATACCTGTTTTGCCTTGTTTAGTACTGCAATGCTACGTGATACTTTGGAATGAATATATCTTAAGTGAGCTCTCCAGTTAAGTTTTTTATCTATTATTACCCCCAGAAATTTATTTTCAGTGACTCTTTCAATATCAACACCATTTATTTGAATCTTTGCATTTGTATTTAAACTACTATTTCCAAATAACATAAGTTTAGATTTTTTCAAATTTAATGATAATTTATTTTTATCAAGCCAGAACTTCACTTTACTTATTTCATTAGTCATATCCTCCAATAAATTCTGCAGATCATCACCAGAGCAAAAAATGTTTGTATCGTCAGCAAAGAGAACCATTTTTAATACTTTGGACACTTTACAGATGTCGTTAATGTACAAGTTGAAGAATTTTCGACCCAAAACTGACCCTTGGGGTACACCACAAGCAATGTCCATACATAAGGAACAACCACCATTTATTTTCACAAATTGCTTTCTGTTACTTAAATAACTCCGGACCCAATCTAAAACTACCCCTCTGACACCATAACGTTCCAGTTTTCTTATTAATATATCATGATTTATAGTGTCAAATGCCTTTGTCAAGTCTATGAATAACCCAGCCACATATTGCTTTTTGTCTATGGAATTTGTGTTGTATTCTATTGAATCTAATAGTGCCAATGATGTTGATCTGCTTGATCTGAATCCGTACTGACTCTCAGTGAGTAGTTTATGTTTATCTGTAAATTTTTCCAGTCGGTTTTTAAACAGTTTTTCAAGAACTTTTGAGAATTGAGGTAGTAAAGAGACAGGCCTGTAGTTTGTGAAATGGTGTTTGTTTCCAGATTTGAATAGAGGTATAACTCTTGCTATTTTCATTCTGTCTGGAAATCGACCAGTTTGAAATGATAAATTACAGATGTATGTAAATGGTTTTATAATAGCCTCAATGACTCTTTTAACCACTATCATATCAATATCATTACAATCCAAAGATTTCTGATTTTTACATTTTTTGACCATTTCAAAAACTTCATTTTCATCAACGGCTGTGAGAAACAGAATTTGGATTTCTGTCTATCAGTGTATCCGGTTTTTCCTGTGCTTTCCCAGGATGAGTGATTGTTCTTGCTAAATTTGGTCCAGCAGTTACAAAGAATTCATTGAGACTATTTGCCACAACATCCATATTGTATTCTTCATGGTCATTACAAATGAAATACTTGGCATAGTTCTTTTGTCCAGTCCCACGTTTTATAACACTGTTCAGGATTTCCCATAATCTTTTATTATTATTTCTATTTATATCTAATTGCTTCATATAGTATTCCTTTTTACTAAATCTAAGTATATTAGTTAACCTATTTTTATATCTTTTGTATCTGATTTCAGCATCTTTAGTTCTCGTTCTTAAGAACTCTCTATATAGAGCATTTTTCTTTATACATGCATTTTGCAGACCTTTTGTTATCCATGGACAGTCCATATATTTCCTACTATATTGCTTTATTGGACAGTTGGTATTGTACAGTAATGTAAATATTCTAAGGAATTCATTATAAGCACTATTAACGTCCTGTTCCTGATATACTTCACCCCAGTTCTCTTTCAATAAATCTTTTTTAAATGCATTCATTCTTTCTTCTGTTCTTACTCGTCTGTACTCTTTTTTACTGCCCATTTTATTGATCTTGTAATTCCTATCATAGATTGTAAAAATTGGAAGATGGTCACTTATATCGTTAATCAGGAGTCCACTTACAGTCTTAAAAAATGACTTTGAGTGTTTGTTTTAAACTTTGGATTAAAGCTGAAAGTCTGCACTTAAATTCCATCTGGAATCCACTGCGGTAAAAATACAAAAAATATCATTGTCTAAATACTTATCACCCTAACTGTATTTCAGTACTGGTGTAAAGCACTGGGTATTAAATATATTCTCATTAAAATGAACTTGTTTAAATG
Source organism: Neolamprologus brichardi (assembly GCF_056152115.1). Taxonomy (NCBI): domain Eukaryota; kingdom Metazoa; phylum Chordata; class Actinopteri; order Cichliformes; family Cichlidae; genus Neolamprologus; species Neolamprologus brichardi. The sequence goes on along the minus strand of NC_142112.1, from coordinate 28,333,233 downwards.
CTGGAACTATCAAAGTTGATCGATTACACTGAAAATGGCTGTAATATCCTGATATCCAAAAAGTTAATCATACATTCTAGTTAATTAGAACAATCTATTGCGGACATGTTCACAGTGATGATTAAATGCCATCTGGAGATACATTAACAACTGAGTTTCTGCGAGATGAAATTAAAAAAACAAGCTCGAGAAACAAAACTTGTGCTCGTGTTTGCATCGGGGACTTGCAGACGATAAGTGAATCGTTTGATCTCTGGGTGTGCCGATGGCAGACGTGGCAGGAGAAAATTAACAGCTCTTGTCCACAAGGCCTCTTTAGAGAGACTGTATCCCAACTGCAAAGGAACACTCTCCAATTGCACTAACACTTTTAAATATTTAATCACGTCTGTCACAGGATCTTACTTTTGACATTGACATCAACCTCTATGCGAAGAGCTGCCAAGTGTTTCCATTATATACCCTCTCATTCTCTGAGTGCTGACAACTCTTTCTCAAGCACCTCACTTCGCAGATCAAACAGTCTTGGACTCAGTCAGAGCTGAATGTACAAACAAGAGCCCAACATTAGTGTCCCCTGACTAATTTATCACTTTCACTGGGATGATCAGAATACCTTATTAATCCCGAAGAAAATTGGGGATCAAAAGCTAGAAAAACTAGGAGTTACTGCTAAGGCTGCCTAGAGACATCTTATGAGTTCTCTGAGGGTATCTTGCTTTTCCATCACCTGGACGACCGCCTTGGTGACAAACTTTGTGCTGCGCATGAGGGACTTTGAGGCCAATCCCAGTGGCAGGGCTGCTGTAAATAGCATACGTTCCACCCATGAGTCTCCGTCTTTGTTTTTAGTTTTACTTGGGGAAAAAAAAAGGTTGCATAATAATCAGCAGCCCAACTACAGTATATATTACCCCAAAGCTACTAGAAAGCACTATTAAAATTCAAGGCACCCTGGAGTTAACCTGTTTGTATTGCTTTCTCATTTTTCCTCCTCAATGATAAACACCCATTTCTGAATTCATGAACATATATTTGGCCCATTTTCTACTTGCCATTATTTTCTAAGCTTATCATGTTTTATTCATTGGGTCAGATTCTGATTTCAATAATCCTATTGTTTTGCTCCAAAATGTAATCTACATTGCAAATGAGGGATCCGGTGTGCTCATTTTTTCTTGTATTTGACAGTCCTGCCAATTCTGCCCCTCGTACATTGTGGTGCTTAATTCCTGCTCATTTTTTAATTACAACTTGAGCAGTTCAATATCACAGCCTGATTAAAACATTATACGACCTGGGTTCAGCAATAATTACAGATTGGTTGGCCGGAATGTGCAGAGTAAATTATTTAATTTGAGGAACATAATTACATCTACAAAATGCATCACTATGAATGGTTTAACAGCACCTATCAGTTCTAGAGGGGAGGTTAAATGGGCCATTTTAGCAAGCCGTACTGGACATTATATTGACTTGGAATGAGTTAGGATCCTCTGCAGAATTCAAGAGGAGCACTGCTTGTTCGAGCTGTTGTGGGAAAGAAGACTTGAATTATCTTCAGATCCACATGAAACTTTACTGAAATTTTGCATGCAGAGGAGTCAATATCCAAGAAAACAAGTTTAAGTGTGTTTGAATATTCTTGTCTAGCGGTTAGAAAAATACAAGGCTAGAAAGTAGAAATCCAAAGGTTATGATTGTCAGCTGGCAAACATCATAATATATGTAATTTATATGCTCAGAGATAGATCGTGTCAACTCTTTATTAGCTACACCTAGCACTGGATTCAAAACCTTCTTTTGTTAGCTTAATTCTTCATGGCATAGATTTAAAAAGGTGTCTGAAACATTCCTCAGAGATTTTGGATCCTACTTATATGATAGCAGCACAATAGCTTCATATCCATGATCCAAATCTCTTGTTCCACCATATCCCAAAGGAGCTTTGTTGGAGTGAGATCTGGTGACTGTGGAGGTCATTTGAGTGAGCTCATTGCCATGTTCAAGAAATCACTTTGAGATTATTTGGGTGTGTTATCCTCCTGGAAACAGCAATCAGTAATGGTCAGAAAGGGATGGATATGGTCGGCAATAATACTCAAATAGGTTGTGACATTTAAATGATGCTGAATTACTCCAAAAGCGCACCAAGAAAGCATCCCCCACATTATTACCAGAACTGTTGATACAAGGCAAAACTGATGCTCACTGGATATTTTCTCTCTTTCAGACTGTAATCTCTAAACCTTAGACATTTTTCTTTGGGAAAATCCCAGCAGATGAGTAATTTCTGAAATACAGCCCTTCTGCCACCAGCAAACATGACACATTTAAAGTTATTGAAATCACTTTTCTTCCCCATTCTTATTCTCAGTCTGAAATTCCAGCATTTTGAACATGTCTACATGCCTAAATGCATTGAGTTACTGTGAGTGTATATTAATGTGGTAGCTTTAGCTCAGGAGGTAAAGCAGGTCATCTACTAATCTGAGGTTGGTGATTTGATCCTTGGCTGCTGTTCACATGCTGAAGTTTCCTTAGGCAAGACGCTGAACCGATGCATTCATTGATGTGTGACTTTTCAGTAGTTACTAGTTTACTATTACTAGAAGGAATTGCAACGTACTTAGTTACAACTTAATTACAACTCTTAACTTTTTTTAAGTGAATGTAATGCAATAAATGACTTAATTAAAAACAAAACACTGCATTGGTTATTTTTGTAAAAACTAAAGAACTCCTCTGGACCTCATTGAGATTCATTAGCAGAAACCATACTGTGAAGCTAGTCAATATTCTTGTTCAGATATATTTCCCAACAGGACACCTGTGTAAGTGACAACCTTAACAGCATGAGGAGTACACAGGAGATGTTGTTGATGTTTCAACTTATCACATTAAGTAGGCAAAATCATCTATATTTCCGTTTGCCAATTTCTTATCTCTCTGGTGCCACAAAACTGGAGCACAACAAAAGCACTGGCAATGTGCACTTGCATCATCAAAAACAGTGAAAGATGAGAGGAGCCACTTTGATCTTACTTTTTGGCTCTGCACCTGGAATCAGGAAGAGTAGAAGGATGGGGAAAAGGAGAAGAAGCCTCTTTCAGAAAAACATCACTTACAGGAATTATGTTTTTTTTTTTAATGCCCCCAACATAACCTCCAGCTCCATTAATGTATTCACAGCTTTTCTGACAAGGTCCTTGTGTAAACCTACGGATTACATTACCCTCCCTAGTCTAATGGGTGTATAAAAGGACATTTCAGACATTCAGTAAACAGCCTACCATCTAAAAGACCTAATAAAAACAGCAAAGTAGATCTGCAGGTTTTACAAGCCCAACTGCCTGATGCACTCTCCGAGTGTGGTTTATGAGTTACTGCAGCAAGTCTGCACCACTTTGCACTTCACACATGTATGTTCAGACAAGATTGACTAAAAGTCTGTTCTTTACACGGAGGATTAAGCTAAGTCTTACCAGAGCAAAAAGTGATATACTGCTGCACATATACGAGTGGGAAATATACACATAAAATATACATCCATAACATGCAGTGGGTACATGATTTGCTTTTATTCTGCTATTATTTGACTCAAGCTCCATTAATTCTATACAGTGCTGCATCATAAAGCATAGTCTGTCTACAGAGTGTGGAAGACTGTCAGTCTAACTTTGGCTATACTAATATCTGGTCATCCTGAAGCCATCCATTCTAACCATAAATTTCGTTGAATTTTGTATTCAAATATTAGTTATATTATATGTTAGTTTTAATTAAAAACTAGTTAATTAGTTAATTAAAAGTAGCTAATTTAAAAAAACAACTTTATTTTCTTCTACACAGCCCCTGTATGTTTAAGAAAAAGTGACAGAATGGATACATAAACCTGAAAAGCCATTAAGCACCTGTCAGCTGATGCAGATCTTGTCCGAGTGAGATGACCTTTCTGATAATCTCATGTAAGACCAAGTAACAGGACCAGATGATTCTAGAAAGCTGTCACAATTGTAAAGTTAAGTTGTGAACAGGTATATGTTGATTGCTGATAGTTTCTACAAAATATGACAGAAAGACTCCGAACATATTTAAGACAACTAAACCTTAGAAAATATTTATATAAAATGCATCATTTGAATCCTTTAAATTTTGGGTGCATTCTTTTGAATGTTTTTGAATTTCAGTGGAATTTTTAAAGAATGAATTAGTGCAGTTTAAACTCAGTGTTTATCAGAGTTATTAAAGATGAAAATATACACACTGAAATATGGAGAAAAACATTCAAGGACATGAATCTATGATAAGTGATGAATAAATTACATTTGATTATTAAGCATTTAGAAAAGGTTGTGACTCCACACCGGTGTGCCGCAAGGTACTGTTTTGGGGCCTCTGTGGTTGTTGTTATATTGGCTCCCTCTCCATTGAATTCTGAGTGTTTTTAAGGGGATTTACTGTCACTTTTATGCAACATGACATTTAATAATCTCTCTGGATGCTCACATTAATTTCCTTCAGTCTTGCTTTTATCACTTAAGAAATGCTGCCAAGTTGAGTTCTATTCTATCACACTCTGAATTATTGTAATTCCCTGTTGACCTGTCTTAAAAAAGCTTTCCTGGAATATCTGCAGGTTTTTCAGAATTCTGCTAAGAGACTTCTGATTGAGTATTGTACATACTGTCACACTTTTGCTAATTCAGTGGTATTGACTTCCCATTAACTTCAGAATCCACTTTAAGACTGACTTTTAGAACTCTGTATGGACAAGCACTAATTTACGTCGGAGAACTAGAACTCCATCTCCAGCAAGTCCCTAAGGTCTGTGATTATGGCCTGCTGGCTGTGCAACATACAAGGCTGAGAACTAAATGAGACAGAGCTCAACAGTGGCCCCCAGACTCCAGAAGTCTCTCCCACTGAACCAGAAATCTGTCGACTCTCTTTTAAAAATCTACCGTACTAAAAAATCTTTTGAAACTTGCTTCTGGATGTCTTTTGGTTTTAATGTTTTTAGCAATTTGTTTTAAAAAAAATATATAGATATAATGTTTTACTTTTACTACTCACTTATGAACATAGAAGTTGAACAAAAGGCTCTTTTTTTAACTTAAGGCAGTTTCACAAGGGAACAGTGCTTTAAAATGTAGACATGACAAAATATATGGAAAGCATAAATTCCCAAATGATTAAACAAAACATATGTAACATTATTGAACAGTAACTTGTGTAAATGATCATGCAAATCAACTAAACTGCCATGTCTGCATGTCTTTAAATACTGCTGAAATACAACTCCTCTGACTGATGCATAAAATTCAGCATATTCTGTGTTCATCACTTGCAAAATATTGGATTCTGCTAATGAGAGTTTTCTTGAAATAGCAAATGACCCCTTTAATTTTTTCCATCAAACATTAACCCAGCATCTTTGCCAATAACACTAATGAAAGTCTACAGTAAATTGGCACGGCAGCCAAAGAAAACACAGCAAACCAGGTTGATATTGACATTACGTCTGCCAAACGTTGGCACTGCAATCTGTCTGGCTGAGAAACCTTGATCAAAAATGACATCAAATCAAGAAATCTAATTTTCATTCCTTCCAGTTTCCCCAGTACTGTGAATGAAGGGGCATATTATTCAAGGGGCAGTGAAGAAAAAGTTCAAATGAATTTCTGAATTGTTCACCTTTAGGTTACAAGACCTTGAAATTATTCCAATTTACTATTGTGGATTATTATTTTCCAATTACGTGCCTCTCATTTGTAACAGGAAGTGAATTCTATTAGCAACATCATCCAGGCTTTATTGAAAACTGAAAATGTTCCCTTGCTCTCAGTTCACATTAAGCTGTCCTTGAGTGAAAATACATCAAGTGTCAAGGAGGAAAGCATATTGATGGTCTTTATCTAACTACCTGATGCTCAAATGTTTGTAAATTGAATTCTAGGAGTTTTCGGTCATAGGCCACGATTCTCATTTAATATGACCACACTCATTTAATATGAGCAGTCCAAACACCATTACGAGCAGCAAACACGGGGGCCAACAATCTTTAAAGGCAATCTGATTGATTTTTTTTTTCAGGAATAAGCTATTATCTACAATCAGTGGTCCTCGGATGAGAAAGGGTCAGTTAAAAGGACACATCACAGGCGAAGAGACAAAACAATGTGGTGCAGTGATGTGATAGGCAGTTACAAACAGCTCCAGGCTTTTTTTTTTTTTTTTTTTACATGAACACAAGACGAGTGTGTGAAGGACATGAAAGCAATGTTCAAGATCATGTGACTGTTCAGATGTGATGAATGTTAATTTACCTGTAGCAGGTTTTTCGAATTTTTAGTTTTAGAGAGAAAAAAACTAATTCTAAAATATTATCTTGTAAATTTTAAAAGAGTTTGATAATAATCATTTAATCTTAATTAATTTGTTTGTTCTTTGTAGATTCAAATTTCTGGGAGTGTGGCTGTAAGGAGGGCAATCGTGGTCTGTTGGTCTAAGTCGGTTCCTAAAAAAATGTCAAGTAGTGAATTAGTGTTTCCGAGTTAGGATCACATATAAGGGCTATTGCTGTTAAGCTTACAGGAATCGGTGGAGTAGGACAGCAAACACGGTTGTTAAAAAATGTATTTACTGAATTTACTCCTGACACCACTGATCAAAAATCAATTTTTGCTACATGTTCCAGGCTAAACCAAAAGGGGGCCATGCATTCACTGTTTCGTTATTATATTGTATTGTATTGTATTGTATTGTATCTAGATATTAATAAATATCTGATAAATTGATAGAGTTTACAGTAGGACCACACAGGCTCATGTAACCCTCTGGTATTTTGTGTTTTCTATTCACAAACAATTGACAGCGCGTTAAAATAGTAGGACAAAACGGTGAAAACTGCAAACACTATAAAACAATGCTGTTACAGTAAACATGGTGTGATGCTGCATTAGCATAAGCAGAGCCACTTAAGTTGTGTTGAAATATAATGTTTATTAACATTATAAAATAAAATCATTTCTTAAAGTCACTTTGCAGATTTTAGGCATTTGATTTTTTTCATGTTAGAAACAGCCGTGTATGAGAAACACTAATATCTGCTTTTAATTTTTTTAAGATATCTTCTTTTACAACCAAAAACAAAAGTATTCCATATCCTCTGTTTTCACATCTTAGATGTCCTTTAAAATCAGCTGAAATCTTTGTGTTCTTCATTCAAATATAGTGTGGCGTGGGTGTGGTCTCTGGCCAGCTGCAGAGGAGGGGTGATGCAGTGAGCTCCCGGGGCAGCGCAGGGGCAGGGTGAACAGGTGTGCTGGGATCTGAAGGTGATTGTGACTCTTTATATGTTCACAGTGACAGTCGGAGAGGGAGGAGAGTCGACGTGACAGCAGAGAGCGGGAGTGTCTGTGTCCCAGTGCTGAACAAAACCACAGTTGTAAATAAAAGTTCTGCTGTCATCACACTCGTGTCCAGCGTATGCATAAAGGGTCAAACTTTACATATTGTTTAATGCATTTCTAGTATTTAGATTTTTAAACCATAATTCCACTTTATGGCTGCTTTATGATAGTAAGCAGTTGTAGTCTTGTTTTTTTCTAACAAAGATGAGGTTACACATGTACATTTTAATAAATTGTGCACAAAAAAGCTCATGTTTTCTATTTTAACTACATGTACATGTAAATGTTCCATGTGATTTTATTACATAATTACAATGCAAAACTATATGATGTTAAATTTAATGGAATTAACAGTTTAAAGGAATTGGGCCAAATCAAATTTGACAAGATGATTAATTATTTGATTAAATGAACCTTTGATTTTATATATTTCAGTTGCATTTTACTCAAAAGTACTACTTCATGTTTATTGAGGGTGAGCATAAGAAAGAATTGCCTAAGGCGGTCACTTTTTTAAATAATTTTCTACGTGTGAAAGATCAGACACTGGGGAATTTAATCAGACACAGATGAATGGTTGATGAACTGCATTACGTGGGCACCGGAGTTGGCCTCAAGAAGCAGAGTGTTTTTCTTCTCAGCTTGAGGTTTCATGGATTTTTTGCATTTTTTAAAAGATCTGAAAGATGGATTATTCCCATTGTGGCATTTAAGATGGGTTGATTAACTCCACAACAACAACATGTTTGCCTATAAGCTACATTTGTAGCAATACCTGATTTTGTCCTTGAAAGAAAGAAAAGCTGTTAAGTTATACAAACCTGGTCTCTGTGTGTTAATTTGCGACAGTGTAGGAGGTTCTGACCTGAAATATCTGCAAAGCAAGTAAATATGTGGAACTGCTTTCTTCATTAAGACAGTGATTCATTCAGCACCCGGGCATAATAGCCAAACGAGTCCAGCGTGTTGTTTCTATAGTAATATTTTTCTGTTTATCTGTCATGTCTCAAGAAAGAGCTGAGAACAGACTCCAACCTTTAACATAAATGTAAACCGTGTGTGACTGCAGCCTTAGCTTAGGGACTCATTATGCCACATTTACTGCCATGAAGCCAGGCATTTGGAGAAAAAGCACCCAGCATCATTTTTCAGCCCGTACCTTCAACTTCTCTTTGCTACTTTTTAGTTTGAAATTTGCTGATTTGCAGCACCCATGGACAAAGTGGTAATTCAGTACTTTTATATATCACAAAATATTTCAGCAGTGTACTTGCCTCGGGACTGTGCTTCATGCCAGGTTTAACGTGCACTTTGTAACGCCTTGATGTGTGGGCGATTTGCTATCGCTGAATATGCAATGAGGGCCACATTTGAGTCAGTTAATGTCTCATCAGACTAAGGGCTAAAACAAGTTTATGTCCTTTAAGCGTTTTAAAAGTGACTCACTCTGTAATATATTCCGCCTTTATGAATTCCAAATTAATGTGGGTTTATATATAAGTCATTCGTTATTAGTAGCTGCCAGGAGGGCTTGTAATTTCCCCTGGCATGACTTCAGACAGAATCCTGATGGCAGCCTTGATGGGACTTAATGAAACTTCACTGAGGAGAATTGAGTAAATTTGCATGTTGACAAAGGATGGGGAGGTAACAAGATAATGGAGGGGACGCTAAGTCTCCTAAGCCCACATTTCTGGACAACAGGTTGAGGAGGCCTGTCCGATTCCAAAAGATTTGCTGATACTGAACTGGCAAAATGTTTTCTGTTTTTTTTTTGTTTGTGGTGGTAAATTTTGAGATTTTGTGTTATTTTTGGTTCTGTAACATTTTTTTTTCAAGAGTGTTGCAGGAAGAAAATATCCATCCATCCATCCAACCATCCATTCTCCTCCGATTCAGACTGGAGCCTAGCCCATAGAGAGAAGGCGGGCTACTCTGTGGACAGGTCACCAGCCTAAAGCAGGGCTAACAAAGAGAGCCAGACTACCATTCACACTTACATCCACACCAATGAGTGATTTAAAATCACCAGCTTACCTAACCCCACCAAGTGCATGCATTTGGACTTGGTATTGCAACTCCACACCGAAAGGCATATTTGTTCTGTTATTTCAGATAAACCGAAGGCAGAAATGGATGTGGCGGAGTTGAATATACTAAGACTTTTGTCAGGACTGACAAGGAGGTATAGGATTAGAAATGAGCAGATTAGAGACAAAGTTAGAGAGGCAAGGCTGAGGGTGTTTGGTCATGTGCATGGGATAGTAGGTATATTGCACAGAAGATAAAGCTGCCAAGCAAGAGGAAAACCCACAGAGAATATTCATGAATTTTGTGATGGGGAGGATTCTAGGAATAGGGTGAGATGGAGGAAGATGATCCTCTGTGGTGACTCCCAAAGGGAGCACGAAAACGAAAAAGGATTTCAGAAAACATGCAGATTAAATAATCGTCCTAATGGATGAAATAAACTAGAGAGACTATTTAGACATATTTATATGGTAAAATACTTATTTTCAATTTCACCATAGATTTCCACATAATGAGCTTGACTCTAAAATGTCAAGAAAATCAGACAAGTGTTTCAAGCCATCTTCCTGCCAGATATTACAATTTAGCTCAATAAGGAGAGGGCTATTTGTTTGCTATTATTAAGATATGTAGCTGGTGATTAGACTCCGGTGACCCAACATGGTGAAATGAAATCCCAGCCATGACAGGACTTGGGACCGGACCCCCAGAGTGTAGTCACTGGTGGTGTTGCAGTTGAAGATTGAGGCTTAGATGGAGCTCTTGGGTTGACTTGAGTGAAGTGGAGATGTGGAGAAATTGAATTGTGCGATGTAATGAACAGACTAGCAGTTGAACAAGGAAAACAGGCAGATGAGTGATTACTGATCTTCCTTATTGAACGTATGCAGAAGCTTAATTTGTGGAAAAGTATACATAACTGTTTTGCTACTGTAGATAGGACTTTGTGTGCATATTGAAGGATTTCACGAAGCGCACAGTACAAAAATAGCATAAATATTCTACTAGGGAAGTTTCTTGGTGATATACAGTTTATGTATTTTTGCTCTATTCAACTGTAGTTTTTCCCCTGACCAGTTGTTATGAAGTGTGTGAACAAGACTGAAGGCCACACTCAGAGTGAAAGACAAGATAGTCAGTAAGGTATTCACAGAGCTGCACTTAGCTGAATGCATGACGTGTTTGAAGCAGTTGTTTGCAGGGTAGAAAAACAGGGCTTTAGAGCAAGAACAGTAAAAACATTCTTACTTGTACACAGGCTGTATGAAATAGCCATGATTTGTGACCTGTTTGTTACAGAAATGTTAGACATGTCCAGACAATGAAGAAACTGGAAAAGATAAAAAAGGGTGTTTAAGAAAGAATAATGTGAGTAAAGCTCTTGAAGCACACTCAAGGCTTTACAATTCTGAATCCACTATGCTCTCCGTGGCCAGCTGTTTATATGATGTTGATTTTGATGACATAAACTGCATGCATATTACCTTCACACAGCTTGAGAAATGTACTTATGGAATAAAATGCTTGTTCCCTCACTTGGTTACATAGATGCAAAGCAATTTGTATGCACTTCAAATAAATGCAGTCACCTTCTTACTTGAAGAACGTATGTCATGAGAAGTAGGCGACCTTGTAGTGATGGAGACACTTTATGTTAGTGGTTTGTCGACTCTTACAGAAAAGGACTTCAAATCTTCAAACAGCCTGCTGCCGTTTTGTCAAAGCTGCTCAAGGTTTACAGTGAGGTGGGTCTTACTCTCAACTCCTTGCATGATGATGCTTGTAAATGATCCCTCTGTCAAATTTTAATGTCGTGTCTGTGCCCTTATTTCTACTTGTTGTGTTAATGTTAGAAAAGGGAACTATTTTATCCCAAACCATAATTGTTTCCTAAACCTGAGCAAGCAGTTTTGAGTCCATAAAGTTGATGAAAAAGGAAATGAAAACAAAAGTTAATTGCAAATTAAGGCCAAAGTAAAATGAAAAACACAATGACGAACAAATGTCTTCTAGGTTGGCAGCTTAGGAGCAAAACACATGAAAAAGCCAGTGTAGAAGTGACTCCTAACAGATTTCATCTCTTTCTAGGATTGTCATATTTGTCTTGAGGGACGGTTTCGAATTGAAGTGCATTTTAAATTCTCAGATTATGAAACATATCCAGTGTATTGCTTGTATTATTAGGCTGTGTAGACCAATGGATGGGCAATTAACTTAGAAATATCTGACTTAACGAGTTGATGAAGGGCACCCAAATGCATCATTAGTTTTGGTCTCTGTGAGGAGAAACTGTCTCATTTGAGCAAAAGACGCCGGTTCAGCCTCGTTTTCCGATCCAACCTCTGAGTCAAAAGCTTGCAAAACCCTCTTCGGTGTTGTTAGCAAGTGATTACTTTTGCTAATTCATTTTAGTCCTGTTGCTCATCTCTTGACAGCTTCATCTTTTATTTACAGCACTCAGCTGGTGTCGCAGGTGCAGGAGTCCAACATTGAGGGGGATGAACAACGTTCTTAGTCCCAATGCAAATATCTTCTATTGTTTAATACTAACTGACAATCTGCAGATTGCCTATTACTCCCACCTGGACGTGGCTTACGCAGTATGACACAATATCATTTACAACACCCATGTTTGTGAGTGCACATACAGTAGATGTTTGACAGTGAGCGCCTGTCCAGAATAATAATCAGAAAATGCACTATGCATCAACTGATTAAGTTGTCCACACAAAATGAAGCCACTTACTCCAACCGCGCGCACACACACATAAACGCCTGCGCATGCACACACCCTCCCCTGGTGCGGAGGATATTTTCAATTAATCAAGCTCTCTCATCAATAATGCATCACCCCTGCAGCCAGCCACTCTTTTCCAGCCATTTAATGAGGCAGCCCAGCCAGAGGGACACCATCCACACATTACTCCTGTTATAGTAAATGCTCTGGAGCAAAGCCGCAGTGACCACGAATGGTTATTAAAGTAATGCCATCATCCGTGCCTTCAAGTCAAATCAAAACCTGTCAAAGTGTGTTTGCGAAAGGGTACAAATGACAATAAGTAAACACCCTGGAAGCCACTGCGCAGTTGCGTCACCTAGCAGTCCCTGAAAACCTCATGTTGCTAAAAATGCAGGAACTCAAGAGACCAGAGGAAGTTTGTCAGGAGTCATGAATTATTAAAACCAACTTTGCTGTGACAGAGGAGAACGTCCGGTTTGATAACATTTTGTTTTAAATTGCAGTCCTGATTTGAGACATGACACAGACAATCTGGTAAGAAACTGTTAAGAATGATGAAAATATAAACCTTGTACATGCAGCATTATGATCTGAAAGGCTTTTGATCGTGCGGGGTAATTAGGTGTGGTGTTGTACGAGAGCGCTTGTTTTTGGCGTTCATTGCCAAATAATTAAGTGATAAGATGAAGTGGGCCAGCTTCAGTCTTCAAAAAGTGCTTTCTGGCAGTGAGCATCCATTAGGTTCTTGTTTTCTTTGATTTCAGTGATACAGTAGGAGATCAATAAAAGAAAAATTGTTTTGGTATTCTCCTCTTAATATGCCTGCCACTGCAAAAGAGCATCCCTTGTAATTGAAAGTTACTGGCTACTCAAGTCGGCATTGGCTAGCAGTATCTGTAACGCACACAGCCACATGTGCATGCAAGTCTAGTCAGTCTCTTGGGTTGATGTATTTCAGAAATGCACTTGCATCTGCACTATTTGGGAAGCAGTCCATTTTCTTTGCATCAAACTTGCCTTCCAAGAAGCAATTTACTATGATCACGCTCGCAAGTCTTTAAACTAAGAAGCCCCATAAGTTTGAAGGAGATTAAATAAATTTTGTATTTCTTGTGTGGGGAAAATGTCACATCTTAAATCTAGTTTATTTGATGGAAATGTTGTAAATTCCAAAGAAATGGAGGGTGTTTTGTGAAGAAGTGGATTGCATTAACACTGCACAGTGTTTACCTGCTAATTATAACTAGCAAGCAAAAGATTTGAGTCAGGAAAACAGCTTTCAGCTCCCTTGCTGCGTAACCTCAGTAAACATGTTCCCAATTGCTTTAAGAACCCTGTAGCTAGTTTTAAGTCGTATTCAGTACAATGTGGTCTCTGGTTTTTAAGTTAGATTGACTGCTCGAGTCAAAGACAATGATCAAGCTTTAGGATGGACCTACCTTATGATTAAGATGTTGCTACCATATCAGCGTGCAGTTTTTCTTCACTTTTGCAGTCAGTCCAGTGACTGGAGTTTCATTACAGGACGAACTATTAACTAAGGTCACAGTGGTGATACCCACCTTTTATATACAGTCTATTATTAGTAGTAGTAGTAGTATGCCACATACACTGTTTAGAAATCAATGAACACTGACAAATATGAAACGAAAGCATGTTGGAGACTATTTATTGTCTGAAATCTGTAGTTGATCGTGGATAATGTATGGTTAGTGACTGAGGAAAGGCTGAACATTTGTGGTAGCATTTTCTGCCATTTCAGGTTAACATAAGGATTCACATTTGAAAACAATTTCATCGTTTTTATGTGTTTAAAAAAAAGAGCCATGGTGCACACAACAGCTGTTATTCATCTAGATTATAGCTTACCGAGCTTGGCAATGTAAATAGGGGATGTATGGAAAAATCTCTCTGAATACTGAGAACACTCCCATCCATAAAAATGTGACAGAGAAACTTTCCTTGCTTTAAGAATATTAAAGCATAAAAGCCAGAAAGCTGAAGACCATACCAGACCCTGAGGCCCTAGTGCAATTTCACCCTTCGGCCCTTAAGCAAGTTACTTTGGCTCTGACGGTGAATCCTCTCTTTAGTGCACTAGATAACTGAAACAATCTCACAAAAGTGGATATAAGTGCCAGAATTTAGATGTGTGTCACTCCGGAGCCATTCATTTGAAAAATCCCATTACCCACTTGAATTTTCAAAATTTCTAAATATTCCTTTTGGGCCATTTTAGGAAAAAGCAGTTTTACCACAAACAAAACTACAATAACTGGATACATTTCAGAGGTTTTACTTTTGATTTTTATTTGCTTGGCTACAGGTAACTGAAATTTATAAATTAAAAAAAATCCTCAGAGCTTCTTTGTCTGAAGGAAAACAAGATAATCGCAATCACATGTGTGTTACATGCTGCTCCAAACATGTGATATGAATTGCAGCTGCATAGTGCCATAGTGCCTTTCACCCTTTAGTGATATGGGGCATGCAATTAGGTTTGGAAACGTAACATTCAGTGCTAATTTATTCCCTTTCAATTCAATAACTTTCATATAATCAGTGCATGGAGAGTCCTTTATGAGGTTTTGGAGATACTGTATGTGACCGCTACCCATGTGATTAACTTGTTGGCTATTGTGGAGATGTAAATGTTAAATGGACTGGTTCTTATGTAAAGATTTCTACTCATGCCTTAATTACCCATTCACACACACGCACTTTTTTTTTCCGTGTCTAAGGCAGTTGATGGGAAAACTATTTCTAAAGCCAAATTCACACAGCCCAAGGTACTGGTGAGTGACCCTCCCATTTTTTCCCCTAGTGATCAACCATTGAAAAATGTTTGTGTTCCACAACTGGTTGGCAAAAATCTCCTCATGATTTTTGATTGCTAGCATATTGGTTGCTAGCATATTGGTGTTGTCACTCCAATGTTTGCATGAAAGTGACTTATCTTTAAACACTACCCAGCTACTCTCCAAGCCATAGGTCAAACTGTGAAAAATGTGACACAACCTGGAGATTGAAACAACTTGACATCAAAGAAGAATCTGTACCTGTCTGTATCGGTAAGGCAAAACTTTATTTTGAAGAACCATTTCCCTTTTCCTAACCTTATTATCATCAGTTATTGTCATTAACAGGCTAACACATGGAGACGTAACTATTTCCCTTCACACCACTTTAGAATCACTAGTTAACCTGATAACTTGGACTGATTCAGACCTAAAACCTTTTTGCTGTGCTGCTCAGCAGTTCGCTATATTGGCGAACTCATATAACTTATGTATATATGTATATTACAACCTGTCCTAGTTTAGTCCATGGTAACACTGTTTTACTCTCGCCTACCACTCTTAAAAGTGCTAGCTGCATCCACCCCCCGCCCCTTGCAAACCCAGAAGGATACATCTGGAGGTACTTAGGGTTCAGTATGTTGCCCAAAGGCACTTTAACATACAGAGCTGAAGATTGAACCATCCAAACTTCTGAATAGTAGGCAACACCCTCTATATGTCACAAACCACACTAAACAAGCTTTTTGGGAGCCATGGGTGAGAATTGGAAAACCAGTGCAGCGTGTAAGGGCTCCAGAAGTGTGATTGAAACAAATAGTGTGCAAATACTAACGTTGACTTTTGCATATTTGAACATGAATATAATGACACTAATATAATTCAAAAAGGCAAGTCCAGTTCACTTTGCCTGAACAACAAACGATAGTTCAGTGCTTTTGTTGACAGCCATATTGAAAATTGCCACCATTGTGAGTTTTCAAACGGCTAATAGGGATTATGTGCCAATCAGGGAACTTGTATCCATCTGTGAACAATTTCCCTGTAATGTGAAGTTATCTGCTGCACTGCTGTAGTATGCACAGGTAAGTGGCTTCTTAAATTTGAAAAAGTAAAACGTCAGTTGTTAGAAGAGTTCATCCTGCAGTCTTGTGGTATTTCTTTAACAGGCACGATAACCTACAAATCATCAGCATTTTAAAACAGCAAAGATGACACCTTGTAATATCATTTCTTACAAGACTGTTCATTTGTTTTCTTTTGTCTCTTCAACCTCTGAGAAATATGAATTGGAGTTTTTTTACAGTAAAATGTTACTGTGCTTTGCAGTGAATAATTATGTAAGGGAGGAGGCACATTTCCCCTTAAAAACACTCTCTTCAAAGCAGTGATACTGCTGTCCTGGCCTTCTTCAGCTGTTATCGTTTCTTAACATCTCCCCACTTTTATATGTTTTTTTTTTTCAATCAGGCCAAAAATGGTGATCTCTAAGGAACATAACCATATGAGCAGAGAATCTGACCATCTGGCTTGTTCTGCAGCTAAAAATCGCGGGGGACGAGAAGAAACTGACGAATGTCTCTCGGCTTCTGCCGCCTGTCAGTGTCAAGATGTCTCTTTTAAAAATAAAACATGTTGTCAGAAGCTGTACATTGCCAATAGTGTGATTGCAAGGAAATGTAAGGCCCTCTTGAAAGAGAAGTTTCTTTTTGAAGGAAAGAAAGGAGAGACACCACAAGGGGACAAAAACTAATTTCAAGTTTGTGGTGTTGGACTGATTCCAGACGTAGAGATAGCCACGCTGGGTGGGATAGTTATGGGAAGGGCATGATATAAAATCTGTGTGGAGTATAATGACTGGCTTATCTCTGAAGCTCACAGTGCATGAATTCCTTACCCCATCGGGTCTCCTGTCAATTCTTTATTGTGGGAAGTAGTTTTCCATTTCTGTTCTATCAAAAGACTATGAGAAGAGAATATGTAAGTAAGGATATGGGCTACAACTCCCGCATTAGTTATTTCATTTCCAATGACTTAGCAACAAGCCTTTGCTCTGCTTTAATTTCCCAGGCATGCAATGACCGATGTCACCGATGCTGTTATTGCTCCATAATACATAAATCCCACTAATTAGAGGTCAATGACTCATGCTTGATGCAAAAAGGCTGCATGGGATGTCCCCACAAATATTTAACCACGCATGTGTGTCTTTTTTGCTATCTTCCCTATCAGTTCTTTTGTGCATCACATAAAACATGAAAATGATCCGCTTGGCAGTCATGCATCGACTAGACATGGTTCAGGAGAGCGGTGGCCGCGGCAGCACTTTGACAGCCGGGTTATGGTTTCTCGGTCCCAGTAATGAAGGACTACTGAGTGTGTCATCCAGGAAAAGGGCCTCTCCCCTGTCTGTCTGTCAGCGCGCCAGCTGGATTCAATCCTACACCTCAGAATAACACCAGGCTTTAAATGCTGCAGCTTGGCCACCCTTTGCTTTAATAGACAGACAGAACTCATTACATGAAAACAGTGGCTAACCCTCTCCATAACAGAACTGGTAAACTTACATTAGTCAAAGCACAGCTAAATCATTTAGTCGATTTCGTTTTTTTTCTGCCCCCCCTTTTATCTCCTTTTCCAGCTTACGCATCATTCTGCTCATTTCTGCACAGCTAGCAAACCACAGGCGTTGAAATAGGAGAAAGAGAGGAGCTCTACTCAAAGCGATACTAGAGTGGCTCGTTTTCCTACGGTTAGAGAGCTGTGTCTACCCTGCAAACTGTCCATAATATACAGAACAAGAGTGGGGATTAACTAAAATGTCAAGAGAGACAGGTTAAGCTGACAGAATATTGGTTTATTTCGAGGGGTCTCACTTTCAAAGTCAAAAAGTCAGAAACTTCTCAAAGCAAAATCTTGAGTCGTTTTCAGTCGCCTCATATTGCTAAGCAGAAAAAATTCAATTTCCACAGACTTTCATTTGACTTTCAGGCACAGGAATGGTCATAGCAGCTTAAAACTCCCACCGGTGGAGTGTAAGGCTCAAGAAAATGATGTTTGCACAATAAACAAATGGAAGAACATACATTTGAAATTAGCCAAAACACCAAAACACTGTGCGTAAATTCTCTGGGAACATAGCTTTTATATTAATGTCCCTGTTATGCAGTTAATTTTGAAAAACTCAGCTGGTATTCGTGTATCCGCCAAACTGAAAAGAATGACAGCTAGGACTGTGCAAAGTCTTGAGGAGTGTTTTAATATACAACTGTGAGAGTATCTCAGTATCGAGATTTGCCTGAAGTGAAATTCAAAACGCCTCATCTGGTCTGATTTCCCTGCGCTATAAGAGCAGACTGGGCTTCATTAGCAGTGGCTGCTGTGCTTTATTGGCACAGAAGATCCCATTTTCACTACAGAAATTACTTGCCAACAGCTGCAAATTGACAGGGCGCCATATTTCCTTGCAAGTCAACTCTTATTAACAGCAATTCCTGGGATCTCCACGTCCCAGTGTCCAAACACAGCAGTGTCATCAGCAGGTATATTTGAACAGTAGGATCTGAGGACCTTACAGGCGTTGTTTACTGCACTGAAAATGACTAAATATAGGAGAGAGGCTTAGCCAGCTGCTTACACACCGTCAGTGAAGCCATTCAGAGCCAATCTGCTGACATCTGAAGGACACACTCACAACAAATCACACATCACATTCAAATGGAAGTTTTGAAACTCTCAACAATGATGGTGTTGCTCTCCATTAGCGAGCTAATTCCCCAGCACAAAGGCCTTGTATGGTATCGATGATTACTCTTCTCCAGAATATCAGGCTGCTCTGACTGATGGTGGCTGCAGCAAAGGTTAATTAATGAGCAGTGGCAGGAGCGATGGCTGCCGGCAAGGGAGAAGGTCTCCTGGGATTTGGATGCAGCGAAAGATAAAGGCGGAAAAGGAGAGGGTATGACTACTCAGCTGAAACTGAGTCTCCTTTTCTATCTGGATAACCTCCATGCACCTAATAGTGTGAGAAAGCTGCTTGATCACTTAACCAAAATCGGTGCATGTAATTAGATTATAATGCAGCTTTTCATCATTTTCTCTATAAAACCTTATTTCATGCAATGATTATGTATTGGTTATCAGACATCAAATATAATCTAGGAGGCAACCTCCTAGCTTAAATTAGTTCTGCAAATCATCTGCTTCTTGTGATCAGACATCAAAAGATTTTCATAAAGCGTATTTGTCTTTCCGAGCAGCAGGCGTTTGCAGTGTTATTTTCAGATGAGAAATGAATTCTATGGAAGAACACTCTGACATATCACTTTATTTTTATCCTGTCTGTAAGATTCCATTAAATTTAATTGGTGGAGATTATCTATACAGACTTACATTTGATGTGCGAGCTATACGAGGCAGAAGCAGGGTTCCTTAATGTTCTGTGCCATTGTGTTAAAAGTCCAAAGATAATCTGTGATGATAATCTGCATTCCCTCTACAGATATAAAAAAGCTTTACAATAACACACCAGAATAGAGACAGAGATTCAATAATACAGAATCTTTTTGAAGCTTTCTCAAGACAAAATCTAATAAAGTTCCAGTGTCCATTAGGCTCATCAGGTTCATCCACATCTGGAAGAATTAGGGCAGCCTGTTTCACAGAAAGCAGTTATCCAATCTGGAATTGTTTCAGCATGCTTTTTACGACGTATAAAGAATACACGACTAGCTTCCAGTGATACCCAACCAAAACTGCTTAACAAAAAAGATAGTACAACATCAAGCACAGCAGCATACCCCCCTCTCTGCATCCAACAACCTGGATTTGGATGTTGGGTGCAGGCCTCATGTTTTAACATCATCTCCAATATTCTGCATCCATGCTATTGTGCTATTTTTGCATGCAGCAATCCATTATCTTGTGTTCATCTCTTTAAGCAACTCAAGTCCACATTGTAATTTAGTCTGGAACATGCTGTCAGTTAGGAGATCACAGCAACCCACACATTGCTGAAACGGCACTCCACAGCTCTGATTAGTTTATCTTCCTCTTGTTTCACATGTCTATGCCCTTAAAAAGTTCAGGCGTCATAACAGATTTCCATTAGATGAAAACATAAATCCTGCACTATATAATACTGTATGTCTTGAATCTCATTTCATGTGACTGTGGTCTATGTTCTACTGCTGCCAATCACTGTTTTTGTGGGTTTCGTCCATAATTTGCATAATAATAAAAATTTTCCACTAAAAGCCTAACAGGGGCATTTTTATTCTTTTAAACCATTATTTTAGGTAGATTGTCCAATCTTAGAATGACTTGCTATGAATATCTGGAAACCATTTTCCTCCTTCATCGCATGAGTTTATTAGTTGTTGTTATTGATCTTGGGGATTTTGTCTCTTCACACGAAGGCTGTGACTATTTTTTTTTTTATTTTATTTCCATAAACCAGCTTGGAGGGAAAGTGTTATAGATGCTTTTTGTCTTTTTGTTGTTGCTTTCTTAAATCCACCTTTGGTATAATAACTTCTAGATTTGTCCCACAAGAATAAAAGCAAGCTTCTCTCCTCGCTCCCTCATACTCGTGGTGGATTCGACTCATTCGGGTTTTCAATGAGGTTTGAATATTTACTGGGTATTTCATCTTTATCAGTCTAAACCTTGAGGGTCCTTGAACCACATGCCTTTACAATACTCACTCAAAAGGACATTATTAGTATGAGGGAACCAAGAATTGAAAGCCTTTTGCCAGTTACATTAGGAGGTTCCTATTCCATCCTGTCAGCAAAGTAGTGAACCTGATATATTTGGATCACTTTCTGGTTAGAAGTAAGTAAGAGTGTGGCCACATTTGAGTACTGGCCCTTTTAATTGAAAGATGATTTTCTAATAGTCATCAATTCTGCAGTTGCTCTCAGTTCAGTTCCAATTGATTACATTAAGTAGTTACTAACTGTACATATTAATAAATATTAAGACTTGTTTTCTGGATTAATGCACAAGTTAATAAAAATAAACACAAAAATTGAGCAGTATACAGGCTCTGTAAAAATACTATTATTCCAAGGAAAGAAAGGTAAGCGGTTCCCTACATACAGGTTAGGCTCCATGTGATTACAGCTAAGGGGTTGTAAGATGAAACATGAGCAAACGGAGGAAAAACATAGTTTATGCTGCAAAGGTTTATAATCATTTCTATAAATTTGGGTTTAATCATTGTTTTTGTCAGAGAGGTAGAGTTTAGTTTTGCATCATTCTCTTGTCTTCTCTTTAAATGACACCAGTAATTGTCTGGTTAAGAAAAGAAATGACGTTATTAGTTATGTCCCAGCTCTCTGTGAAGCCTGAATAATTATCAAGCACGTATGCATACACGGGGAAGATTACTCCTGCATTCAGAACGAATGGAACTACTTTACGAGCAGAGACTGCAGGTCCAGACTTGTAGAAACCTTCCAAAGCATTTGCCGGAGGTTTTTCTGTGAATAATGTGCCTCTGCGTGGAAGGATTAGGCACAGAGGACCCTGCCAAGCATTAGAGTGTTACAGGAGGGATCAAGAACAAATGAGTAATGAAATGACTGACTCACCATTCTGAGACATAAGACACAGCATGTGCTCTTTCGAAGCCTGCTCCTGTTAAGGGAGTTTCAGTCAGAGCATGGCATTAGAACTTCCTGACATGTTTTTAATTGTTGGTTCCTCCTCGTCATGCACATCACCCATATAAGCAATTAGGCTTCTGTCATCCGTGTCTAATAAAATGGAGATCGTGCTAGTGCAAAAATGTGGCAGCACAAGCGTCTGCGTAAACAGACACTTTACTAGCAGGTTAGCCGTAATCATACGGAAAGAGAGCACGTACAAATTAAAATTTATGTTCTGTCTTTTGTAGCGAAGGATAATAGCTAGTTTAACATGAGTATAAAAGCAGCTAATGAGGACAAACACCTTATAATCACATGGCCTATGCCATTGTGTAAAATAATACTACACCTAAACAAAGACTGGTTGTCAATATATTTATGAATTTATTCTTTTTCGTTACATTAATGTCTCCTTCTGCTCCAGATGCCGGAAAAAGAAAACTGTCAAAAAAGAACTGATTGTAATTCAAGGCCACAGAAGCAAGGAACCATATCCCCACAAGCAAATACAAAACAGAGTTGGTAACAGGATTGCAACACCAAAGTGAAAGCATGTCTGCCAAGTCTACACATTCAAAGACCACGAACATCAAACGGGTTTTCCAGCCAGTCAAGGGTTTCAGTGTTCATAGAGAAAAAAAACAAACAGGACTGCTTCTAGCCAAGGAAAGATGGATATTTCCAAATGAACACTGAGTATTCTGTGTACAGATGCGATGGCGAGCTTAGAAACGAGTGCACCATCTGCATGTTACATGTGATCCATTTACAGTACAGAAATGTCTAAGCAAGACAGCATCAAAGGTTACTGAGTAGCATTTTTTTTTTTTTACCCAGGCCAAGGAGCATAACATCACAGAGTAGAAATGGTCTCTGATTTTTTTTGATTTTTTTTTTACCTATACTTCATATTCATCTGTGTTCAGTGCAAGACTCACTGGACTCTTTAAAGACAAAAACCTAAAATATGATTGGCTATCTGAGTGACTGCAACTGGAAATAGAAACACGTGTTGTTTGCTTTTCCTTCAGGCCTTTATAGTGAATATATCACAGCAATAAAACACAGTAAGCCTCTGCAACGGCATCTTGCAGATTAATATAACTAGCTGAGGGGGTGCTTTGGAAATTGCTTTGACTAGAAATGTGTCAAGGCTGACAGTTTCTTTTTTTTTACCAGTTTGATCCCTATTAAGCACATCCCTCAGATCTAATTCAATAAATGCTAAAGGGAGTTACAATAATGGTATTCATTCCTGATCCTTTGGGATATATATCTTTAGAACTCATAAATACTTTACTTTCTTTCTTCTACACATATTTTATATATCTTCAGAGATTTTATGCTTCCATAATAATTAAGCAGATACAGTAAAGTTAGCCCTGGAAAATGCACTGAATCCCACATACAATCAGATTTTGTGAAAGTGCTAAACTGCTGTGACATCTTTGAGTTTCTAACTAAAATCCCCCGTACAACAAAAATACAATCTATCACTTGAGTAAGAAAAAAAAAACATCAGTCATCTTCTTGTTCTCCATTTTCAGCCCCTTACAATGCAGCATTTTTTATACAGTTTTAAAGGGAAACAGCACTCAACAGTTCAGACAGGAAAATGACAACCCAAATTAGCTGTCTCCTACAACTTCAAAACTTATTAATGAGCTTCATAACATCTGTTCCAAACCAATAAATGTACTACCACTTCCCAAAAAAAGAAAAAAAAATCAAGTAACCAGAGCTTTGAATTTTGCACAAAGCATTTTTTCTCACACCACGGTTGTTGGGTAGTAACATAAAATTCATGTTGAAATTCAGTGATATTCATCAGTATGTAAGACAAGACAGGTCTAAAGTTTCAGTCGATAAAAGGAGCGCTACAAGTAACTGTAGAGGGCTGCTTAGAGGGAGAAGAACAATAAAATGAGCTCCCTTCCACCTGTTCCAATGCAACGTATTCCTCCCTCACAAACATCTGTCGCTGTAGTCGATACAATACTGTACACACACCCAAACAAATACAACTGAGGGAGAAAGCTTGAAGACAGACGGAGAGACAGCACAGTTTGTCTTCAACTTTTAACATTGTTTTCTTGCTTTTTTAGAAATTTCAGCTCAGTGCAAAAAGAAAAAGAAAAAAGAACACATTACAGAACTGGCTGTGACTGGCAGCTACAGTAAACAAAGACAGCTCAATATCAGCTGACCAGCAGCGGTTAACTGGCAAACCTAGTGTAACCCAGCCTCTTCATCACACTTCCACACACATCCTCTATCAGTCGAAGGTCCTTTCGAGACATTTTCTGTCTCCATATGTTAATGTTGGCTGGTGAGATGTCTCCTTCATACATTAGATTGTACAGGTTCGTAGAGGTGGTGAATATGAGTTGATTGAGGGCTGTGGGTGACACAGGCACCCCCAGAAATGTGTGTATTGTCTCTGCCGTCTCCTGGGGGAAGTTGACCACATCCTCAAACCTCACTCGGAGAAAGGACTCCTCGGGAAGGCTCTCGCTGACCCTCAGAGCGGCTGTGGTGTGTGCCAGCCACAAATGAGCCAGAATCAAAACAGGATTAGTCTCATAACGGGACAGTAGCCTCTGGATCATTTTAAACTCTGGCGCAACAGCTGAGCACCCATCCCTGACAGCATCCTCCTTGAATATCAAGGAAAGGTGCTGTGGGATGTTTTTAAGGGAGTATAGGCTGGGTTTGCTGTTATAAACCATGAGATAAATCCATGCTCTCGGGTCTCTCACCAAGTATATTGTCCTCAAGGAAAGTCCCACTACCTCCTGAATGAAAGGTAGTTTGAGTGTCCAGCTTCCACTCTGCATGTTGATTACCACCCGGGCGTTAGGGTACTCTGCAACATGCCTTCTCATTTCCCTTACATACTCTGCATCTCTGTCCAGACTAGCCCTCAGTTTGCCCTTCAGGTCAGATGCTGGTTCTCTCTTCCTGGATCTTTTCTTTCTGTCCCTGGGGACGCTGGCTCTCTGGGTCTGCTTGACCCTGCTGCCCTCTACGAGCTGAATATTTTGCAAGTGCAGCTTTGTGTTATGCACTAGCGAATGCAGCCAGCCCTGGATAATCTTAAACCGTGCGTTCACGGCGTCTGACCTTGACCATTCACAGGCATCGACCAGGGTGTCAAACTCAAACTCGGTCTCAGGAATGTCCACATGCTCGGTGGGGACCCTTATATAAACAAAGTCTGAGCTATTGTAAAAAAGGTGCTTGAGTATTTCCGATCCCGATCCGGGAAGGGTCGTTATGACAACAGTGGGAAGGGGGAGCCGGTGCTGCTCGTACAATCTTATTTGTTTGTTTACTTCGCTTTTGGCACCCGCACCTTTCCATTTTACCCCACAGAGAAGCTGATCGCAGCTGTTAGAGACAAACAGCAGCTCGGCTATCCACAGAAGGAGCACGGTGAGGAGTGCGTAACGCATCAGCCTGCTGAAGCAAACATAAAACTTTCTC
Organism: Neolamprologus brichardi; assembly: GCF_056152115.1. Taxonomy (NCBI): domain Eukaryota; kingdom Metazoa; phylum Chordata; class Actinopteri; order Cichliformes; family Cichlidae; genus Neolamprologus; species Neolamprologus brichardi. The sequence goes on along the minus strand of NC_142112.1, from coordinate 28,308,110 downwards.
TGCATGGTCAAAAATCCTATCGCCACACAGAGAACGACCCCCGCTATTACATTGACTGTGAAACCAAAGTCAAACAGCTGATTATCACTGCTGATTTGTTTAGGGAGGATTTGTGTCCCAAGGCCGTATCGGGTGATTTGATATCTATCCTCAACTTTACTGTGACCTCCAAATCCCAAATAACTCAACCTTGCCCCGATGTCTTTATAGTTTGTAGCAATGGACACAATCTTCTCTGTGTTATTAATGATTAAAGAAAGCCTCACTCCATTTTTGCTGTTATCTATAAATCTACAGTTGGACACTTTGACATACGGTCCGTGCAGCACGTAAGCCACTCTGCTGACCGGGCCTGTCATTTGGAAAGTAACGTTTATATACTGCGTCCACCTCTTTTTAAACTCAGCCGCCTGCTCTGCTTCCTGTAGCCGTGTCTCAGGGCTGTGGCCCTGAGTGTCAAACCAGAACATTTTATAATGAGCATCCCACACATCCATCATCGCGCCGTTATATCTGTCCATGAATCTGAAAGGAACGTATTTAAAGTCAATGTCGAGATTGTGGAAAAAAGCACTGAGTGACTTTATAGGTGAATCACCCCATTTTTCTACATGGTCAAGGACTAGCAAAGTCTGCGAGTTGAGCAGAACCAAAGCTCTGAAGACACTCTTTAGTCTCATGGCAGGTGAATAAGCCAGCGCGGCTTCCCCACTCACAAACATCGTATCCTTGTGTGACGAAGCGGCAATCACCTCACCTCTAGCGTCACCCACCCCTTCATCGGTCCAGCGCAGCCACTTAGCGCACTCCCCCAACTGACCCTCCCATGGATTGTTACACTGGCTGGTAGGAGATGGACCGAACACTAAAACATTGTTAAGGTAGCTGTACTTTGGACCATAAAGTGCTTCAGACACAAATACTTGCCCATTAGGAGCAAAAGTAAAAGAGTTCTGGTCTGGGTGCTCATGACCAGGGTTAAAGCTGTTCCAGCCATCCACCCAGGAGTAAGGCTTGTCATGGACAATGTCATAGACTGCACGGCCACCCAGGCTGCCAGACTTAAAGGAGACAAAAGTATTACTCTGGCCATTGGGAAGCCCAGCTCCGTATGTAACCACACCCCAGTTTGAGAAAATATGCATTTTAGCTTTGCCAAAATCATGGGGAGGCTGCGGCGGGAGGTGGGAGTTGTACCAGATGTATTCTGTGTGAAGTGTAGCCCAGCGCTGGGCAGATGACTGCCCCATGGGGCCGTCCTTCGGCCGATGCTTTCTAATCTGTTGAGCCAGCCAGTTGCCCGTTCCATTCTTCATGACGAACGTGTCGAGGAAAACGAGCTGGCTCTCTGGACCATAAAACCAGTTGTAGTTTGAGTCCGCAATACCAACTGTTCTCTGAAAGCCCGGCAACAGCGTGGCATAATAAAACCAAAAGTGGCTCCGCAGCCAGTTGTTCTGCATGTTGTCTATGTTGAAATGACGCTGAGCTAAGAAGACATACTGGGTAATAGACTTGGCTGTGTAGCTTCCGTAGGCTACTCCCTCATCCAGGGAGCCGTCAACAACGTGATTCAAAAGAAACATTGTTTTCTCCATATAGTTAACTGCCACTTGTTTCCAGATCATTGACTCTGGGTCGTCATGTGACCCCACCACTATTGCACCTGTCAGGATGGCTAATATGTTGGTGGTTTGATGATTTTGGAGATACTGTTTGCCCCATCCTCTGTACTTAGAGAGCTCATACAGCTCCACCGTCTCGGCGCGAATTTTCTTGAGGTATAAATCCTTTCTACGCTGATCCAGGTAAGAGTAAATAAAGTCATAAGCAGTGGCAAACCCAGTGAGAGAGTGCGCCATGGGCACCTCATCGTTCGGTGCACTGGTTACCTTCCAGTCTGAATATTCGGCCATCCTATCCATAAACTTGATAAGAAACTGCAGAGCAGCAGAATCCTCTGGGCACAACAGGCAGTAGAGAGCCAGGGGAGGCAGGTTGTTCCCATAAATCTCATTCCACTTGCTTGTAAACTCCTCATGCTTCACAGGGGGCAAGTAAAAGGGAACATTAGACAACATAGTGAGCACAGCAGCTCTGATGACTTTAAATATGTGACTGTGGGTGGTAGAGGACCTTTGCCTCAAGTGTAACACATCCACTTGGTTAAAATATAGGTTGGGATGGGAGTCAGCAGACTGGAGCTTCCAGTGCTCACTCGCTCTGTCTTGTGTGAGCTTGACCTGCAGCAAGTCATCTGTGAAAATGTCTCTGTCTGTGGTGTTGAAGACCCCCGAGAAAGCTGTGCCCACTGCAAACAATGGTAGTAAAAAAGCTGAATATACAACCCAGCTGCCAGCCATGTTTCCAGGTGTTTGCGAGCACATTTTACACTAAAGGATTTCAAAAGTAATTAGCTGACAGTTTTCTTCAGTAAAAGTGTTGCAATGTCCCGGAAAAAATAAGTTTTCAGAGTGAAAGTCCAGATTACGTTTAAATATTAGGGATGCACAAGTCCATGGCGTTTTTATTTTAAAAGACAATATGATGCAATATCAAATTCCTGGGCATGATAGTCAAGAAGGAGGATAAAAAAAAAAAAAACTTTCGTGCAGAAGCAAGCACTATCCAAATCCAAGTGCAACAATGTTTGCAACAGTTTCCAAAGGCAGCAAAACGCATCATAAATAAATATAAATAAATCTCTGATGGTAAGAAGATCTTTCTGCTATGTTTTTGAATTAAAATACAAGAAAAAAAATCCTTATGCCTGCACGGTGCCGTTCGTCTTCATAGTAATATGGGCACTCGCGACGACTGGCGTCTCCCCCTTTGCCAGTAACTCATATTGATCTCCTCCCCAAAACATTTCCTCTCGGACAAACATCAGTCAGCCCCAGTCTGTGTCCGGTCCAATCACAGCCACCCAAAGGCTCCGTGTGCAGCCCGACCGAGCCGCAACATCCACGGACATGAACCTCAGCAAACAACGCATCTCCGCTGCAAACATTGCTTGGTACCTCCGATGCAGAGACGCCAAATCCTTAATTTTGCAAATCCTGATCGGGTAATTGATCTGTTTGCATTGTTGAAAAGCAGTCCTCTCCTCTCCTCGCGCTTTATCTTCTGCTATTAGTGCGGGTGAAGTCCGAAAGGAGGAAAGTTGTCGTCACTCCTCAAGTATTCAAAGAATGAGACATTTTCCCCCGATTGTCCGCAGAAAACAGCGAATCAGCCCGCCGAATGGAAAAAAAAATCCACGTGGAAATCTGCCGTATCTGTGGGAATATTGGTGTTCCCGCTGGCGTTTGAGACGCACACAACTGAGCCTGTGTATTATGTGTGTATCCCCGGACGCGTCTCCGTTGTGTCCTCCCGACTGTTCAGCACAGTCAGTTTGATTGTTTTCCTGCACTGGATGGAAAAATTTCCACTGTACAAACTGTAGAGGGAGCCGTGACTTCAGAAGCCCGATCTCATCTCTCACAGAGTGTGGGGAGGCTTAATATTCACTCCATTATTATTTATTTTCGTATTCCTGAGTGATGTTAAGTTTCTACCTAACATTAGGGCAGCAGCAGGTGATAAAACACGTTTTAGTATCTCTTTAATGTGATCTGCACGACTCTTTTACTGTGTCATTTAATCTGGCATTTGCAAAAATAATAAAGACAGTGATATGGAAAGGAACAGTCGGCGTACAGTTTAATTCACAGCACCTCAGAGGAAAAGTTAGACAACTTGTAAAATATTTTCCGCCCCCATTTCTTTTGTAAAAGAGGATGAGAATTAACACAGATAATGAGCTCGCTTTCGTCCATTCAGTTTAAGGCTGTTGCAGCTATAATGTGTAGCCCAGAAGTGGACGCAAGAGTCACAACTTCATCTCCATGGAGCAAAATCAGCTCTCTGCTATATTTGCTTTGTTTAATATGCAGGAAAAAACGTTTTATCAACAAAATTTTGGAAATTACAGGTTGTGTTGGTGAGGCTATTTCTTAGTATGCGCTAATATATAAATAGTGCATGTCAAAGTCACTGTTAAAGAGGTGGCAGAGGTTGTGGTGCAGGAGGATGGACAAACAGGAGAAAGTTTAGAGAATGTTTTATGAATAGAACATTAACAAAAACACTTTGCTGATGCTTTCAGGGGTGACATTTATCCCACTCATAGTCAGTGTCGATCCTTTTGTTTATTGCTGATGATTGATTTGATGCCGGGTTCCCTCCTTTCCTCCGTTCCCATCCATTATTCCAAATAACCTTATAACACTGAACAATAGCGTCATATGTAATTTAAGAGACACTGCAGCAGTAACAGAGATCACACGTACGTTTCAGTAAAAGAGCATTTTCACCCCCAAATGTCAAACAATGCTTTTAACATACAAATCATCATTACAGTTGACATAAAGTCACCGTGACAAGTCTTGTTTCATTCTTTTCCATTTGACATGTATGCATGTATTTGTAAAAAATCAGTGCAAGTGTATGATAAGCAAATGAAAACATCATGGAAAAACATCTCAGTAAAGGTTACATTTGAAATTTGGCTAAAATCTCCTCAATCTTCATTGCATGTCTCTGCAAAAGACTCCCCTGAGGCAACAGAAAGGCCTCCAATAGCCTCCAAAACACCTTCAAGAAATGTGTGACATTTGCCTGCCCTAACATAACCCACCACGGTTTCATTGATCAGCTCATTCATCCCTTATTAGATTTCCGTGCAGTATTTCCATTAAACGACAGATCACTTTCCTCATAGGCAGCTTGCACGTGTGCTCTGCAGCATTGTGTCCCACAGGGACCACTGTTGCATGATGGTTTTCCTCTTTTCTTTTTTTTCCCCTCCCCACAGTTCGAAAGCTTCAGGCACAAAGTTGGCTTTATTGGCATCGCCACAGGAAATACACACTTCAATCTCTCTTAGGACAAAAATCTTCCACAGAGAAAAGCTGTGCTGCAAAAAAAACTGCCAAAACATAAAAACCAATGATCATTTTGAAGTCAGTCAGACTGCTTCATAACCACAAGCGCGACACTTTACGATTCAGAGATGAAATGCTGCTTATGAAAGGATTTTACCAAAGAAAAAAAAGTCAAAAGATTTAGTATTTAGCACCCTAACACAGAACCAGCTCACCCTTTTAGCTTTGCCATTTAAGCATTATACTCCACCACAGTTAATAGACTTCTAGCTTTGTTCATTGGAGGCTGTTTTTATTACAGCACAGAAAGTGTTAAAAGCATCTGTTGGCAAAAGCCGGGTGACTGGGGTTTATTTTCATAACACAGATTATTCATTCCATCAGAATGAAACCTGACTCTGGAGAGCAGAGAAGTAGCGTGCAATATCTCCACAGTTTCCCAAAATTTCACTGGTAGAAGATAAAGCCTTTTTGGCTACACTACCTTTTATATCCATGGCAACAGGCTGGAACCATTGCAGAATTCCCTAGTATTGTGGTAATACTAAAGGTCACCGGTGATGGCTCTAGAGATTTTTGTAGCTATGTATTCAGCACTGTGGCCAGAAATCTCCCCATGCTTATTAATATAGGCCTACAGATGGTTATTAATGTATGCCGTTTATTTTGTATTCATCAAGTTTATGTTGGGCTTATGGTTGTGGCTCACCTCTCTGCTGCAGAGGCGAGTCAGGCAGTGTCACGCTCTGTTTTGGAAAGGAAAAATAACACGACACAGTTGTTACTCTTAGGAGGATTGCATTTTGTCTTTATTGATAGACAAAATTGGCAGGGTTTTTTACTTTATGATCAGCACTAACTACGCTGCCTGTTATGGCGAGGCAATGATATCGTCATATAATAAACCCCAGACTGCCTATTATGTCTAACACAGCAGTCAGATCACCTGTACCATGATTTTCTCTCTGCTGCGAGGAGTGAGAAGAAATGGAAACCATAAACCTAGAATCGTAATCATTCCAGGTCTTTTTTTTTTTAGTCCGAGACATACCGTAGGTCCCATAGGCACACAAAAATTGCATTAAATCTCTGAAAGATAACGGTTTCTCTTTATTTCCATTGCAGTGGCAATCTATGCTTTTGTTTTTCGCTTTCTGGCAGTCAGACAGCACCCAGATGTAAGCTCAAATATTGGCTTCAGAATATTCCAGAACACCAATGCAATGCTTAGTAGTGTGTTTTTACAGTTGCCGTGTTAGCTTATAAATGCTGCAAAGACCACACAAACAAATGCAGAAATACTACAACCTGGAAAAAAGGACAGCAGCCAATAAAGCAATCTTACAAAAACCCACCTAATCTCTTGAAGGTACCACCTTTTCTTCTTCAGCATTTAAAAGGCGTTCATTTCCTTCACTGAAATCAGTCCCTCTATCTGGAATCCTTCTTCGACAAAGTATAGCTGGATTTCAGCCGACTACAAGTGCTAACCACATCTTGCTACACTTTTGTGATGTCAAGGCCGATCTGTCTTCTTCCAGTTTTCCTCTGCAATTGCAAAATTGCTGCCTTACCTAAGTGGCGACAGAAGAACTCTGAGAGACATGATGCTTCCCTCCTCCCTCCCTCTTTTCTAATTTTCTGTATCTGCTAAAAAAGTCTTAGACTAGGTTTAGTGGTTTTTATCAATTGTATATTAAAAAGGTCCAAGTTGAATTGTAGGTCAGCCTAAGGGCATCACTACATTTCTGCTGCACTCCATCATCTGCTCACATAGAAATATCCAACAAAAGAAGCCTCTTATCAATATGTTTGACTCGTTGCTCTATCTCGCTGAGTATTGTGAGTAATCAGGGCAGTCCTTTGACACCAATTTCATGGTCGTCAGCGGTATGCACGGTCACAGAAAGTTGAGCACTTGTTGGTGATTTTTTTTTTTCTCTCAAGTCCCCCTTAGTCCTTGCACCAGCTCTGATCTATGATGGCTAACTGAAATGAAGCTGCTCATTAAAAACTTTATATGGGTGTTTTTTTTTCTTTTACTTAATAATAACAAAAATGGGACCAAACAGACACTTTTTTGTAGTGTGCAGTGGACCCTTCTGGTGTATGCCTACCCAAACTTTCACTTCCCCATTAATTGTCCATCTGTTTACCCTCCCATGTTTCTCAGCAGAGTACTTTTGACTAATCTGAGCTTCATTCGGTTGTCTCCATATGCATTATGTCCTGTCTTCACTGGAAAATCACTCTTCCAAATGGGCTCTGTGCCAGGGGAACGGTTTTTTTTTTTCTGTTTCGTACAACCACCATTCTTTGAAGATATACTCCAAAACAAACTGGAATAACTTCTAATCACCACAAGGCCGCCTGTGGATTCTTCTCCGCCTGACTTGTATTGGGGAGAACGAATGCAGCTGGGCATCCTAATTAGAGGACGCCTCAGTGAGATGAAATGATTGAATGATGTCAACCACAGTAAACTAACACTCTAATCACTCTCATCCACAGCTGCTTGGGACTGAGGTTGAGCAAGAGGTCCTCAAGTTGTTGCTCAGCATGAGTTTCCTTACAGCGTCAGATCAGAAGGGATGAATAGTAGATAGCCAAGTTTGCGTCAAACGTGGCTCCTGAATGCACTGTTGATTGACAAGTGGCAACTAGTGTCTCCATGCCTACTGTGACTCTCCTGCTGTTTATGCTGTCTGTTTGAAGCTTTGCAAATCTTGGCTTTGCTTAAGCTGAACAAACCTCCAGCCATACATATTGAAAGGAGTGGTGTCTGCTGACAGGCAGTGCCCTTATTAAAAATATGTCATGCTGGGAGCAAAGGGAGGTGCAAACCAGGATCTTGAAAGACTTCCTTATTTCTCTCCCTGCAGAGAATTTCAATTTCCCCCAAGAGTCTCAGATAGCTCAGCATGCCTGTGTCCTGCATCCGGTCCTGTGGGTAGAGGCAGAAGGAAAACTCCAACTGTTTGAGTTTCAAAGATGGCCTCAGTACTTTCTATCAAGTTGTCTGTCAATCACAATAGTCTTCCTCTAAATAAACTATAGAGCTTCTGCATTCTTCTAGAGTCATTTTTAGTCTCAGCTAGAGAATAGGAACCAAACATGATGAATCAAGCAGGTCATCCAACGTAAATCACAAAATATATTGCTTGTCCGTGCTTCCTAAATGGGTATAGTAGAGTTTATATATCTGCAATCAGCAATAAAAACACATTTTATTATGTGCCAATATTGTTCCAATCATCTGATTATTGTCAGTGGGAATTTAATCAACGTTGACAAAAACATTTGTGTGGTTTATGAAAGGAAATTAGAACTTGGTGGTCAAAAAGTAATGCTCTGCTCCAATGCCAGTTATTCAAAGCCATAATCACACATGGTTAGATACAGAAATGGTGGATTAGTGGATACCTATAAAAGTCTTTACTACTGTAAATATTACAGTTACAAGCCTGTTGTTTAGATTTCAGACACATGATGGAGTTTGGGTTGAAGCCTAATCTTTTTCAACATCAAGGGTTCCTTGTTGTCATGGTTACAATACTAAATACACAGTTAAGGTTCAGGAAAAGTATTTATTTCTTTCAGAAAGTTGATTGTCAGTTGAAAATGGTTTGAATCTGAAAATGAAAAAAGTGATGTCCCGCATTAAAGTCTGTTTTGTTTTTGTCTTGTTTTATACTCATCCGTCCGCCCTACGCTCTTTGTGCTGTGTAATAACAGAGCCTCATCTTGATAGCTTTATTATTTAAATGTCAATATTACAGATTTGAGAACTGAAATGATAGATGTTGTTGTTCTTTGGGAAAGACAAAAGGGTTTTCATTATTTTAAAGAGCATGCACATGGACAAAAACAGAAGCTATTTTTCTGATGTGCTCTTTTTTTTTTTAAAACAATGTTCATGAAGCTGTAAAACCAATTTACCTGGATTTTACCTGTGCAAATATGAGGTAAAGAGCAGTGCTGCTAGCAATTCTAGGGTTTTAAGTGCCTCGTAGATGTTATTTTGCTGCTAATAACACTTTAAGATTTTAATGAATATTGCTCTTTCAGATACATTTGCATACTGTGCATTACATTGTTTTCTCAACTGGTTTTGCTGCACTGTTACCTTTTACTGGGGTTTGCATCTGTCTGATGGCCTTAATACCTGCTGCTTAATGTGGAAAGACATCTGTTGTAGTTTCTGTTTGCGGATATTGTTTAATCATTCCCTACGCCCTTTTCAATTTGCACATCAGTTGTGTCACTTCTGTTTGCACATGTTTTTCAGTTGTCTCAGGTTTTGTTTTTTCTTCTTCGCACTTTGCACATCCTTTGTGATATGTGCACTTCCGTGGCATCCATCAAGTGAAAGCAACACGATTTAGCAGCTCACATTCACTAGTGAGAAAATCCGACAGATGCAAATGCCAAGTACACACTTATGCTTACAGATGTTGTGCAGTGAACATACATCAGCACATGCATAGTTGACATAAAGTACACCCGTGTTTGGCTCGACTGCTTTGACCTGTATTGTGAAGAAAGATCCAACTCAAAGAACATACATTTATACACCAATGGTTGTGATATTAAAATTGATATTCTGTCTTTAAACTTGCAAAATTTATTAGTCTTTACAGTCATCTTAAAATTCAGAAGTGGTTAATTTAAATTAGATGAAATTGGAAAATGTGTGGAAACAATAGATTAGCCCATTGATCAGAAATTGGAACAATTTTTCAACACCAGCACAGTTCTTTGTGTAACGGTCACACACAAAAAATGTTGGTCAAAACAGCAAAATTACTGTGACCATGTGTTTTGGGAATGGTTGCTTCGAACACAGGGAGCAGGTCTGCAATCACTCAGCTGCAGTCTTCAAAGCGCCTTTGGTGCATCATGATGGCACTTAAAGAGCAATAAAGCAGAATCAGTCTGCTTTCAGTTTGTAATTGAATGGCATCAAGTGGACGATTACATGTGATCTGTTTATGATTATAATTGTGATAACTCGGCCAAAATAGGAAATCTGTTGCCGTCATTTGGACATATGTTGCCATCTACATACACAGAAATTCACATTAACTTTGAGAATCCGAAAAAATGTCATAGATTTGAAACAGAGATTCAATCCAGTTCCCTGTGGCAAAGAGACAGATTGTAGATAAGTTGACATTGATTGCAATGTGTTATCAGTCTGACAGCAAAGATTTCAGTCATCAGGCAACTTACATTGTCTAGCTCCTAGGTGCAAGGAGATTGTGGTCCTATTTTTACTCTAGTGTGACTGAACCATTAGGAACCGAGCTGAACAGTGCTGTAGTTAAATTGGCTCACAGTTTGGACTCTATTAATTAGAAGTCATGTAACTCAATTCAGTCATATCATGGTGTTTTTGACTTTTCACTGTATTTTTCAAGAAAGAATTGTGTTGTGTGCAATAAAAAAAGATCATGTCAGCAATGTCTGCAGCTGTTTCAACCGATCATTTTATCTGACATTATGAAGTAAATGGTGAAGCTAAGCAACTGTGTTGGGCCTTTTTTTTCTTACCAATGATGGCACCAATTCTTTGAAATGATAGTAGACTGATGGAGTGTGGAAAATAGAGACATATTGTTGAATTTGGGCTTTTCTGTCTTAAGACATCTAAGGCTGTTCATTATATATTTTTTTCTAAATTGATGGTTCATGACATCACAACATTTTGATAAGTACAGTTCCGGTACTTGTCCGCATTAAAAGAAAGAATGCAGAGATTTTAGTGCTCCAGCCCACTGAAGTATGTTACATTGTTTTATTCATCTGTTATTTATCTGGTGCACATGTTCTCAGATTAGCACATTTGTAGTTCTTTACTGAAGTACGACATGCAGCAGTTGCAGCTTTCATTGCTTTCTACATTTCTGGGAGGAATGTGAAATGTTTTTGGAGCTGTAGTATTAGCAGAAGAAGAGAGATGTTCATTAGGTTTGTTTTGTTTACATTGGCACATACAGTAGTTTTAGGTAAAGCTTTCATCGGGGGTAAAAATATGTCTTTTGGGGGACAAGATTTGGCACAGTTAAGAACTCCTATAAGCCTACCAATGATGTAAGTGATTATTGCTGTAAGAGATCATCAAATTCAAATTTTATTGGTCACATACACAGTGATACACAGTACGATATGCAGTGAAATGCTTAGACAACTGCTTGTGACCTAAAGAAAAAAAGGCTATGAATAAGATAGGAAATAAATATGAAAATTAAAAAGGGTAAATTTAACTAGGAAGGAATAAAATAAAATATATAAATTAAGTTGAAAATAAAATAACTGTACAACAAAATACACAATACACAGTATAGAAATATATAAGAATGTATGAAATATAAGATAAGAAATATAAATATATATACACACAATAACAGCAGCTGTACAAATATTAACTGGAAATGAGGAATATAATGTCCAGTGTTGTGCAATCCACATTATTTAGTGTCTTGTGCAGTGCAAATATGCTTAAAGTGATTTAAGTGATGAAGTGAAAACAATGTCCAGAATGTCCAGTGTGTGTGTAAGAACTATATGTGTGGGTCAGTACTGTGTGGTGGTGTGATTGAGAGACCGTATCGCCTGCGGGAAGACGTTCCTCCTCAGTCTCTCTGTGCTGGTCTTCAGGGAGCGGAATCACTTTCCTGACCTCAACAGAGAGAACAGTCTGTTGTTGGGATGGCTGAGGTCCTTCACGATCTTCCTGGCCTTGGTCCAGCACCGCCTGCTGTAGATTGAGTGCAGGTCAGGGAGCTCGGAGCGGATGGTGCGCTCAGCTGAACGCACAACCCTCTGTAGAGCTCTGTCCTGCATGGTGCTGTTCCCGAACCAGGTTAAGATGTTTCCCGTCAGGATGCTCTCTATGGTGCACGAGTAAAAGTTCCTGAGCACCTTGGAGGGCAGTTGGAAGTGTCTCAAGCGTCTGAGGTGGTAGAGATGCTGTCGGGCCTTTTTCACCACGGTGTTGATGTGACAGGACCATGACAGGTCCTGCGTGATGTGATCAGCACATCACTAACTGTTTACTTCCACAAAATCTCAGTGATCAAAATATGCTTTTGAACATATATCGTTAGTTTTGTCTTTTGCAACTAAGAGTGAGTTTTTCAGTCTTGTTCTCTTTGTCGTGTTTGTACTTTTTGAACTGGTTGATAAGATGCAGCATACAATCAGTTTTGCCACAATATTGAGCTCAAATCAGGCCAAGTTGTAAATCAAGCAATCTGGATAAGTTGTGGCTTGTTTTCAAACCATCTAATAGGCTGAACGCTCATGATTTGTGCGTCATTAGATTATGCAGTCGTGGTATTTCCAAATATGCATAAAGTGTGATCAAAATGTTTGTTAACCAAAATAGCAAAAATCACACCATTACAAACATCCTGATACTTCTGAAACTTTCTCAATGTTTTGCAAATCTCATAAACACTTATTTTATTCACAGTAGAACATAGAAAATATATCACATGTCTGAACAGAGAAAAAGTAAAATTTAATAAAATATATTAGCTCATTTTGAATTTGATTGCACCAACACACCTCAAAAAGCTGTGGAGCAATATCAGAATAATGTTCCTCAACATAAAAATGCAAAAAAAATTGGACAGCTCATCATCTACAGTACATAATATCAACAACAGATCTGGAGAAGTCTCTGTGCTCAAGGCACAAGGCTGAAAATCAATATTGGATGCCCATCATCCTCAGGCCCTTAAAACAAGCATTATTCTATCATGGAAATCACTGAAGGGACTAAGAAACACTTCCATAAATCACTGAAGTCAGAGCCATATGTGAACAGGAAAGTTCAAAGCTCATTTAAAATGGACTGAGGCAATGTGGAAAACATAAATTGACTAAAGGGAGAGTGAACATGCAGCTTGTTATTCACACTCAGTTCAAAAGCCAGCATCTCTCATGTTATGGTGGCACATTACAAACTATGAAATTGGCAGCTTCCTTGAAAGATGTACAAGCTGCCTGCCTGAAAGATTCATGTACAGGTTTTAGAGCAACATACGCTCCCATCCACATGACATCCAGGGAAGGCATTGTAAATTTCAGCACAATGCTAAACTGCATACTGTAACTATTACAGTCCATTATACTATTATGATACTATTATGAGTCTGGGCGCCAATCTGGCCTGATTGCAGTCCAAACCATTCATCAACTGTAAATGATTGGAGCAACAAAAAATGAAAAATACATCATAGAAGTCCCAGGAGTGTTGAGATTTTTCAGACTCCTATCATATAGTTATATGGTCATGTAGTGCCAACATATACAGTGGGGCAAAAAAGTATTTAGTCAGCCACCGATTGTGATAGTTCCCCCACTTAAAATGATGACAGAGGTCAGTAATTTGCACCAGAGGTACACTTCAACTGTGAGAGACAGAATGTGAAAAAAAAATCCATGAATTCACATGGTCGGATTTGTAAAGAATTTATTCGTAAATCAGGGTGGAAAATAAGTATTTGGTCACCTCAAACAAGGAAAATCCCTGGCTCTCACAGACCTGTAACGTCTTCTGTAAGAAGCTTTTCATTCCCCCACTTGTTACCTGTATGAATGGCACCTGTTTGACCTCATCATCTGTATAAAAGACACCTGTCCACAGCCTCAACCAGTCAGACTCCAAACTCCGCCATGGCCAAGACCAAAGAGCTTTCGAAGGACACCAGGAAAAGAATTGTAGACCTGCACCAGACTGGGAAGAGTGAATCTACAATAGGCAAGCAGCTTGGTGTGAAAAAATCAACTGTGGGAGCAATCATCAGAAAATGGAAGACATACAAGACCACTGATAATCTCCCTCGATCTGGGGCTCCACGCAAGATCTCATCTCGTGGGGTCAAAATGATCATGAGAACGGTGAGCAAAGATCCCAGAACCACACGGGGGGACCTGGTGAATGACCTGCAGAGAGCTGGGACCAAAGTAACAAAGGTCACCATCAGTAACACACTACAACGGCAGGGAATCAAATCCCGCAGTGCCAGACGTGTTCCGCTGCTGAAGCCAGTGCATGTCCAGGCCCGTCTGAAGTTTGCCAGAGAGCACATGGATGATACAGCAGAGGATTGGGAGAATGTCATGTGGTCAGATGAAACCAAAGTAGAACTTTTTGGTATAAACTCAACTCGTCGTGTTTGGAGGAAGAAGAATACTGAGTTGCATCCCAAGAACACCATACCTACTGTGAAGCATGGGGGTGGAAACATCATGCTATGGGGCTGTTTTTCTGCCAAGGGGACAGGACGACTGATCCGTGTTAAGGACAGAATGAATGGGGCCAAGTATCGTGAGATTTTGAGCCAAAACCTCCTTCCATCAGTGAGAACTTTGAAGATGAAACGAGGCTGGGTCTTCCAACATGACAATGATCCAAAACACACCGCCCGGGCAACAAAGGAGTGGCTCCGTAAGAAGCATTTGAAAGTCCTGGAGTGGCCTAGCCAGTCTCCAGACCTCAACCCCATAGAAAATCTGTGGCGGGAGTTGAAAGTCCGTGTTGCTCGGCGACAGCCCCAAAACATCACTGCTCTTGAGAAGATCTGCCTGGAGGAATGGGCCAAAATACCAGCTACTGTGTGTGCAAACCTGGTAAAGAACTATAGTAAACGTTTGACCTCTGTTATTGCCAACAAAGGTTATGTTACAAAGTATTGAGTTGTATTTTTGTTATTGACCAAATACTTATTTTCCACCCTGATTTACGAATAAATTCTTTACAAATCCTACCATGTGAATTCATGGATTTTTTTTTCACATTCTGTCTCTCACAGTTGAAGTGTACCTCTGGTGCAAATTACTGACCTCTGTCATCATTTTAAGTGGGGGAACTTGCACAATCGGTGGCTGACTAAATACTTTTTTGCCCCACTGTAGTTGGAAATCTCTGGTTTAATTTCTCATGTTTTCTTTGTTCCATTGTGAATAAGATATGGGCATATGAGAAGTTACAGTAGGACTCTGTATTGAAAGCCTGACTGACGGGGACTTCACTGGTTGAACACTCCTGCTTCTGAAAAACTGTTAATTGACAGTAACCCAGCTCTGATCAGTAGTGATGATTCTAAACATAGGAGTCAGGTCAGAACAAGCTGGTCTCTGCAGGTGAACATACGCAAGTGGTGAGAACAGGTTTCCTAGCGAGCAACCTTAAAGGAGAAGCCTTTGGCAGAATTTAAATCAGGTAGGTTTTTAGTTTTTATTCTGCTTCACAAAACTTTTTGATTTCAACTTGAATCATCATACCAGAATTCAAATATGGTAGCTGTGAAGTGTAAAAAGAAAGCACAAAATTTTACTGATCAGGAATGAGCCTTTAAACATCAGCAATCAGCATAAGGACACTTCTACTGTAAGATACTGTGCTCTGATAGATACCCAATTTGACAATGAAGGGAGAATATTATTGCGTCTGTCATTTGTGCACACTGAAGAGTTACTGATCTGAGTTCAGCTCCACAGCGCCCATGAAAAATTTACAAACAGGGGCTGTGTTGATACTGTACCTGTTCGGCTCCTCCGAGGTGCAAAATACAAGTTCTGAAACTAGGCATGAATATTTCAAGATGCTAATTTCGGCATCCCAGAGGATGATTTGAATTTTAAAAAGGCACACTTTTATGAGAGGTGACAGGAAAAGAGAAGACGATTGTAAAATCTATTTAAAAGCAGCACGAACCAAACATACAACCCATTGAAGCTAGCAATAGTTCTCTTCACTGCTGCAAAACACAGTGCCCACTCTGCTAGAACTGATTTTGTTCCTCCCCACACACTTTTACCGGTACAACCACACAGAAATGGTATGTTAACCTGACACAGTGACTCTGTACAAAAGCAAATAAACAGCCCTGTGAACTAATTCCCAATCCTCAAAGAGTGACATGTGATTTTCTCAGAGGGTACCAAATTAAGCATCCCACTGTGACTGATACATCATTAACTGCCTGTGTTGTGGTTTAGGTCTTTGCGGGTTGAGATTACAATTCCAGAGATGCTACGTTTTTTCCCCCCATTTTTTTTGTATTACTTTTACAGAGTTTGGGGTTTAATCCAATGCTGTCAAGAGTCATCTTTTCACAGCAAACACATCAAAGAGTCTGGAGGAGAATCTCTGTTCTCCTAGGTGCACATTATTCAATGGGCAAACTGCTTCTCATAGTTTGGGTTCTACATCTTGTCAGCTTCTGTGGCTGATGTGTCTCTGTGAAGCATGGGAATTGGAGCTCAGTTTCTAGTGTCACTCACAGCAGCATCCAGTGGGAAACTGCACAGTCTCTGAAAAGGGACTGAAAGATGAGACGCAGTGCAGAGATAACTGTGCACTATGCAGCTGTGTACTTCACATCATGTAATGTTTTGGCAGGAGAGCAGACCTCGTCCGCAGCCTGCGCCACTGGCCCTATTCCCCCAACTCCATCTGTGATGTACACTGAGTGGTGTATGAGAGTTTTACATAAATTCATGAGACTATTTGGCCCTAATTAAAATCCATAAACAACTGAAGTGCAAGTTCACCTGCAGTTCACAGCAAAATGTCTCACTGATTTCCTGGATTCTTACAACAGCAAACGCATTCTGAGTGGTGGCAAAATCATTGTTTTACAAATAATCTTCCCCTCCAGAAAAGAATTCTGTAGATGAACAGTCATGCTACGGAGACTTTACATCTCAACTTGGGTTTTCTGCAACCTTTTTTTAGGGGTATCATCACATGCAGCGATGCATGTTTCACTGCAGAATGCTTGCATAGTTGCTCCACTGCCTGAATGGCAGTGTGAGACTGTTCATTACATTTTCCCAGAAAGAAATATCTCAACAAAAATGTGATGATCCCCAGAGGATAAATTCTCTGCAGGAGGTCCGTGCTTACACATATCCTGTGAAGGCATTCTAGATGAATCTGCTCTAAATTGATGGTCCATTTATTTGTATTTCAGTGCTATATTTCAGGTAATGGATGGATTTCCATGAAATTTGGCCCAATGAATGGCATTTCTACCAGGAGAGGCTGTATTATTAGTGCAGTGCCAAGTAGTAAAAGCCTGTTAATACGCTAAATCAAAATGCTCAATATTTCACCTGCTACATACCAGCAATGTTAGCTTTGTCACTGTGAACACAGAGCACACATTTACACTCAGGATAATACACGAAAGCCACTGACCTGTTTTCATTTCCATCCATCCTATGAGGTTTCCAGCCTATCCTTATTCTCAGACTGCCAGACTGATTTCCTGCCTGGCAGACACAGAACAGCGCTTGGAGACCTGGCCTGAAGATTCAGCACTACAGGCCACAAAGACTTCAAAGAGCGTCAGCATTAGGAGTGACCAGGAGCTGAATGCTTCCTGCATAAATTTCTGGTAAGGCTGAGCAATCATGTTTCCCGCTTTGTTTAGGTTGCAAGCCTGACCCAAAGGCAGCGCGATGTTGTCTTGCAATGAGTTGTTGCTGCAAGTTTTCACGAGAGTACAGCGTGTTGCTCTTCAAGTGATATTCTCAGCACGGGTTCATTGAAATGCTTAATGCTTGAACAGCTAAATCATCCAATTATGAGCATTTGAAAAATAATTATGCACAGTAAGCAGTCTTGTCTTTGAATTTGTTGGTGAGAATCAATATTTTTCTAGGTTTAAAATTGCTTAGGTAAGACCGGTAGGGAACAAAAAGTGATAAGGACAGTGGATTCCCTGTAAAGATGTGTCTGCAGCATACTGAGAATGTTGAGATTAAAACACACTTTGATGAAAAATGGAATTATGAACACAGGCTTGTCTTCACTGAAGGATGCCTCCCCAGAAAAAGAACTGCCTTCCTGAGCCTTGAAGTAAATCCCTTGACATCTCCTGATGTGATTTTTAATTAATTCTGAAGTTTCTTTTAAAAACACAGAAACTTTCCCCTTGCGGGGAACATCCTTTGGTGATGTGGTTTGACTTTTAAGAGGATGTCTTAATTCAGTCGCAAAATACCACCAATTTAATTTAAGCAGATTATGGCAAAAACACATAAAAAAAGGTTTCTTGCTAAACATTAAAATAACTTGCTATGACTTGATACAACAAAGCATCAAGTAAATAAATGTGTCAACCAGTAATATGTACTGCAAATGACTTCCATAGACCGTTTTTCTGCCTTGGTTTGGATCTACTCTTCTCTGGCAGCAGGACTAGTTCTAATTACAAGTTATGTAATAATTTAGCAACATAATCTTGGCCTTCCATATTTAGGATATCACTGGCTGAGATAGTCTGCCTCGAACAGATTTTCAGACTCACAGTGAGATGCAGAAATGCTCAATTTGCATCAGGTCTTGTTATTGAAACCGCTCTGGCAAATACTGCTGAGCTCTTCATGGGACAAACACTTGTGCCTTGTTGACATTAAAACCGTCCTCTGCCAAGAGTTCCCATCAGGAATTGGATGAAGTGAATGATATTTCTAAACTCGTGTGCCTTAAAGTGGTGAACAGAATGTAATATATTTCCTCAAACATATAAATAAAACAAAATGTTATATTGTTTTGTTCACACTTTTGCTGCAGTGCGCTGACATACACACAGATATACTTTTTGCATCACAGCAAAAACAAGATTGCTCGGGTATATTATTGTTTTCGTCTTGCTTTGTTTTCTTTATAAGAAAATCAAGATTTTTTTTAAAGAATTTTATGTAGTATGGCAACAACAAATAATAAAAAGAAGAAAAAAGTCTCCATGCAACCCCTACCCCAATATTTCCATTAAGGTGTTGCAAATAAATACAGCAAAATAAAATGATACGACCAAGACAAAAACTGTGGTATTTTGTAAACATAATGATAAATGCGAATGCACTGTGTAATTGTGTAACTTTATTAGCAGCATCCTCCTGAAATGCACCAACAACATTGAGAGTAACATCCTCCTCTCCGCCCCTTAATGCTCTCTGGTAATGTGTAAATATAAATATTTCTTTCAAAATAAGACAGACAACACAGGAAAAGACCCAGGGAAACCGAATTAACCATAAAAACCCTGAAAACCATAAATTTCACACCCGAGCCTCAACTCTCGCGGCCCGGTACCAAATGACTCACAGACTGGTGGTTGGGGACTGCTGGGTTAAAGATCTGAGATGTCTGTGACCTCAGAAAACATGTTTTTGGCTTCAAGAATTCATATGCCAAATCCTGACTAAAAGTCACACAACTCTCAAATAGGACAAATAATAAAGGTTTTTTTTAAAATTTCCTATGTAAAAGATTTTAGGTCAAGTTCACACTGCCTTCCAGGAGCGTAATTTCCAGGGGGGTTAGGGGGGGTTATGACCCTCCCCCCCCCAATAATCAGACCCAGCCAACATAACCCCCCAGTAAAATTATGAATTATCTTGCATAAACAGGCTGTTAACTTTCTTTACTCATTTCAGTCATTACGAGCAAGATAGTTGCATGTTTAATTATCGGAGAATTTACCCAGATTTATTTATTTATTTAGACAGAGATCTTGTACACCCCCCAAATGTTCAGCACAAAATTACGCCCATGCTGCCCTCATAAAAACACTTTCCAAGCCATTATTCAATTGCTATGAGGGAGAGCAGGGTAGATATTAACCATAATTGTGTTGTAAATTTTATTTCACTGTACAGACATGGGTGTAACCTTCATAAGTTGCAATACTAGACAAACAACAGGTTTTCCAATTAAGAAGACTTGGATTGCAGAGGCACACATAGTCTGTTTCCAGAAACCCCTAAAATTAATTAATCAATACATTCACAGAACTGTAGAAACCCCATTGTAGAGATGAACAAAGCTAGAAAAGGCTACAAAGGCATTGTTAAACACCTGGGTGTCCATCAATCCACAACAGAACAAAATGCCTACAATTGGGGAAAAATAAAAACTACTCTTTCCAGTTTAGCAATTAAAGAGCTCCAGTTTGTGAAGGACCGATGGATAGTTTTACTGCATTTATGGCACATTTTTCACTAGAATAATGAAGAAAAATGTTAACTTCATTGGATGGCAAATAGCACTGCACACCAACATCAAAATCTCCCCCCAAGTGTGAAGCATTTTTGAAGTGAGCGCCGTGGTTTTGGGGTGCTTTGCTTTCCATCTGTGCCTGTCTGTAATAAGGACAACGCTCTTTTAGCCATGTCTTTCGTTTGACTTAAGGGGTTTTCCAGTAAATCTTCTGGACATATTTGATCATTTCAATCTATTCATCTTTTTCTTTACAGTTTGTCATTAAAATAAAGATGAATCTTGATTTCAGACTTTAAAATTACAGCACTGCAATAATGTTTTCGTGTCAAACAAACAGCCCCTGGTCCCGTTTAGACAGACAGTGTTGTTGTTAGGCTACAAGCTTCTCATTTACTTCCCTTTTTTATGTAAACTTAGCAACAACAGCACGAATGCCTTTTAAATAGAGCCAGCAGGACAAATTTACATGTGTTACAATAACTCTGTGATTTGCACACACTGCAGGAGGTGAGTGAATCCAAGCATCCAACAGACTGTCAGTCTGCTCAAACCTTGACAAGGAAAAAAAAGAGAAAGAAACACATCATGGCCTGCTTGCATTGATTAGCTTCGGGCTCCTGCTTCTTGATTGGCAGCTTCAATTCTGCACCACTCAGCAGGTAACAGTATCATGTGTCAAAGTGCTCCACTGATAGAACTCCCCAGACCACAGAACAGGAAAAAGTTGGACAAAATTTTAACATGTATAAAGCCGAGTTGGGATTTTGCTATGAATATTTTCATATCATTGGAGCTGCAGCTACCACTGGGGATACCAAGGTCATTTTAACTGCCTTACTGATGAGGTGTAGGGAACGGTTTCCAACATTATGAGAGTCTACAATTTAAAACTTCCCATTTTGAAGATCATATTCAAATAAGAATAAACAAGAATTCAGCATTTCTCCACCACGACGTGGGATGGTTTAATTTTTAATATTAGTTTAGCAGTTTTGTTCACTGATCCTGCAATCCCCAGCTTCCAACAACCCGACAATAACTGTTTCAAAAGGTCTGAATACATCCCTGCACATACTTAACGTCATACTTTACTATCACTACTGATCTGCTTTTTAGTACGATACGCAAAGATGGTGTTCTAATGGTTGCATTGACAATGAATTTTTAAACACTGCACAATTAAAAGTTTGTGCATCACTGCATTCTGTTTTATGGAAATGTCACATACGCAATTTGATGATTTTAATGCTTTAACCTCTTTTGAAACTTGCACGGCCCTCTACACTGAGAGTTTCAGCAATTTTGGCTAATTAAACTATTTAGGAATCCGCTAACTAATCCCAAGAACACAGCTCAGGCAAAAATAAACGTCACAACAGTAACAGAAAGACTGACAAGGGGTAGATAGGAGAGCTGACAGTGGAGAAATCTGTTTACTGACTATAAGGATTAGACATTCATTACCTTTTAGAGTTATTTAAAGGGCGCTTGATATGTTGAATTAACTGACCATGTTGCCATAGTCAAAGATAATGTTTTTTTGTGTTAACTAGTCATATCCTAGTCACAAATGTAGCAGAAGTGATGTGTAAAAACCTTTGGACATGGCCCAGATTTTGTAAGGCGTCACAACACACTTTAAGGCAACATGCTAATGACGATGAAAACATGCTAGTTCTAGCAAACACATTTACCGCATCTTACTTAGCATATCAGCACGCCTATATTTCCTAATTAGCACAAAGACTGAGAAAATTAGTTTTGCAGGTATTTTTTCTTTAATAAGACTGGGGAAAAATTAAGAGGGATAAGTTGTCATGTCAAAAGTTTAACAGAGTTACTATGGTTTTTACAAAAAGGGATATTTATTAGCGTTTCACTCAAAACTTCAAATGTCAGTCTTATGGTGGTTTCGGGAATTGTTTGGGAATCATACCTGCATTTTTTATAAATTAATTCAACTTCATTCATCCTGCATTTTCCACTATATGAATACAATTTTCATTTTAAAGTGACAATTAAGACTACATTGTAGCTTTTCTGAAATATGTCACAATAAGTACCAGCGTGATCATACTGAAGAGTAACGATACTAGGTGGGCGATATAAAATAGTAAACACTTCTTCTCACTTTTTTCAACTTTGCTCACTGGAGCCTACCATACCTAATATTGGACTGAAGGATCGGTACACTCTCATGGGGTCAGCACTCTAGTGCAGGGATAATACATGAAGACAGACTACAGTTCACTTCACATGTACATCTGCAACCAATTACAAATCACTAGCTAACACAACATGCATTTCTTCGGAGTGTGGGAGGTAACCAGAGCACAACCCAGGCAGCGGTTCTGTCCATAGGCCTCAGGGATTTTAATGATAATCTGAAAAAGTTTTCAAATGATCCATCCATTCAATCATTCCTTCTCACACAGTGGCACAAACATAGCTTATATTATGAGCTGGCTGCCCAGACAGACACTACAAATGATGTGTTGTGATAACAGCTATGCTAACATCAGGCTGCGTGCTACTCTCCAGCTCCAGGCATCACCCAGGCTGAGCATCTAAGCAGCTAACGTCTACAGCCCATTAGGAAGCTAATGTAATGTGATGCAGACACTGTACTTAACAGCATCCAATATATACTCACTATTTATTTAGTTAAATAAATACTTACTCTGAGGCTGCAACAATAAACAATAATTGTGATTAGTGTCTTCAGACTTAATAAATTCATTGAAAGTAATTATTTTTCTAAATACATGACAGATGGAGACTCAACAGGGATAATTTCTGTCTAAATAAAAATACACATTTTAAACTAAGAGAGAGGCAAAGTGTATTATTGCATTATTTTTAATAATTAAAAAATAATATTATTTTTAATAACATTTAAATACAGACATTTCCGCAGTAAAAAGTCACTGTAAGTGGGCCAGACTTTCCTGGTGGAGAAAAAGAAACTGTTTTCAGTTCACTGTGCTATTAGTCTGCTAGAAATGTAAAAATGTATTAATATATTTTTTTTCATAGGTGATGTTTGCGCTTTTAGGTGCTCATCAATCACTTTAATCTATCTATAATCAAACCTAATCTAATCCAATGTGTCTTTTCCATAACACATTTAAGGCAGTAAATTTATTCTTGCTTCAAGCCCTGATAAAAAGACTGCTGCTTAATTAACAATATCAATATTCTTTTGCAAAATGTGCAAACTGAGGGTGATTTTTAACGTTGCGTATCGATTGCACTTAACATCAATTAACACATTTTGTTGTGTTTTGCAGTTCCATTCACTTAGCATATGTATCATGCTTACTGTAGCACATCTTTTGTCTTTCTTTATTCGTCAGGATGCTCTGTAGCACAGAGGTCAAACCTCCTGCTTGATAAGGTTGTCCTTCTGCCTTCTCTACAGCTGATTTCATTAATCAACATCAATTAGAGCAGCTTAGGCCCACCTATGATGAGACTCCACTAAATGCTCTCTTCACCCTGTACCTGCAGAGTTGCTTATACTAGGATAACAGCCCTTCCCTGCCTCAAATCCTCAATAGCCAGATCACAGAGACATGGCCACTCATATATAAAGAATACCTCAGTGGCTCCATTATGATTGTAGAAGCCTTTGTGATTTATACTAGCAAGAAAAACTTCTAGGCAAAGATCAGGTGAAGAAAGCATGCTTTCCTTGTTTCTCCAATTTCACATTCTCAGATAAATTGCACCGGCAGCACGCATTTGCATGGATAGGCAGAGAAGGCCCATTTGTCTTAATCAGGACTAATATTGCCATCAGGGAGATAGTGGGGCTGAGCTATCTATCACATTCCTCCTTGGTTTTCTTGGGGCAAAAAAATTACCTTCGATCAATCTCTAGAAGCAGATAAGTCTACCTCAGAGACCTGAAGCTTCATCACTTCAAAGGAGGGTATTTTGGGGGGGAGCTGCCAGGTCAAATTCCATCTGGGATGAGCTATTAGCTACAGAGGCCACACAGTTTGCATTGAATCAACCTGATCACTGATGGTAATGTTTCCCAAAACTGTTTTTCTTGTTTATTCTCAGGCTTGCTCTTTTAACCTTACAAAATTGATTTCAGATACCACAATATTGTGTACGATTGAGTATTACACTAGATGAATGTTATTTTGCGTCTTAGACCATATCCCTTAATGATCTAAATAAAGTCCACTTACAGTTTGGACAGGTATATTGCTAATAATCTGTTGGGTGCAATTTGCTAAAGCTAACAAATCTGTATTTTGCAGCTGTTCATATTTCCATTTCAATCACTGCTTACTTAATTGCACTTCTAAGCCAATTAATTTGGAAGTGATTGCAAACTTCTATCGTGCCCCTCATTATTTAGATGCAAATTCATTTCAAACCTAATTAAAATGCACACATTGTGACTGACAATCTTTTTAAGAGCACCTAAAGAGAGCCTTCATTACTTGTGAATGTGCTATGTCAAATGTGAGTTCTATGCCTCAGAGGATATCACAGATCGATGCTTTTTATGGTCTCATAAAAGTATATTTTCCTAGAATTGGTACACGCAAACCAGCCAAAACATTTCCCCATCAATCGCTGGGGAGAATGCAGTAGAGCGGATGGCATGTGTCAACGCAGCGACGCTCCACTGTCCAGGAAAAGTGGAGGAGTCGCTGCGACCAAGACAGGAGATCAGCCGTGAGCCTGACACAGCAGAGTGGCTCAGCGCACCCAGGCCACAGCACCCAGCTCCCCGGAGCCTCTCATCCCTCGTCACAATCAATCCACCGCAGACCAACCGTAATCCTATTTGTTCAAATAAATAATGAAATAGCTGCAGCCCCACACGGAGGCACACAGAGGGTGGTAATTGCTGCGTTTCAGCCTGGATCAGATGGGCTCTGTGGGAGGCTGGCTCGACTCCACAGTGACCTTGTGTGTGTTTGTAATTTTCCACAGGCTTAGTGGATATGCAGCAAGCAGGGGCCCTCAGTAGGTGCACGGGAATCCTAGCACCTAGGGGGTTTGCCAAACCATTCACTCGGATGGCCTTGGCAAAGAGAAAAAAAGGTGGATATTAAGGAGAGAAAGATGACATGACAATCATTAGGCAAGTGCAAGGCTGTAGAGTGAGTGTTATGTCCTTTGCAGTGCTCTGATGCAGCGTAATGTCTCTTGTTCAATTTGTTTATGTGCAATGCCTCGATGCATTACAAGGACTTGTAGGGGAGGCAAATAAAGATTTCTAAAGCTCTATCCTTCAGTTGAACTCGGACTTCACACTTCAGCGGATTAACCTTCCGTGCCAGACCTACGAGTTTTACAATGAATGCTTATCCCACCCTGCCAGGTTGCATCGGCCCTCATAATCCCATTATCCCTGACAAAAATATTCCATTATCTAGAATATTTCTGGATGTCATCCTGACCAGTAAAGCTGTGGGTCAAGCTTTGTTCAGTACTGCAGCAGTCTGTGTTGTTCAACAGCAGCAACACTCATTTCTAAAGTAAAATATTGCACCAAGGTTAGTTTTTCCCTATTGGTTCAAATGGCTGGTCATTTGCTGAAGTTATGGCCTGTTGTTGTCAGTAAGGTGTGATTGCAGTGACTCTCATGGCCCATCTCTCTATATTGCTCAGACGTTAAGCAGAGTCAGGGAAGGGTCACGCCACAAAATGTTGCAAGGGAATGAATATGACTGATCTACTGCAATAGGTTTCCTCAATGAGCACTCTAGCCTCCCAGTTTCTTAAAATGAGATGTCTTCTACTGGATGAGAACGCTAAACACATAGGAATCCGCCATCTACGAAAACGTGATAAAATTAGCAGCATGCATCACTTGTTTTGGTAGCAAACTATCACGAGGCATCCTCCCCTGTGCAATAAACCCACATTAAAATAAACATGTGCTCTGGAGAAGCTGCTTCATGGCGAGACTCAGACGTAGGAAAATCAATACAACTCCTATGTCTGTCTGTACTGTAAATGCGAATCTAAAGCTAAGAATAGAATAGAATAGAATAATCCTTTAATTGTCCTACAAGGAGAAATTTGGGTGTAACAGCAGCAAGAAAGACACATATACAAACAAACAGTACACAAGACACAGAACTGAAGAGCCGGGTAGTTTAGTTTACCATAAAGAATGGAAACGGGAAAACTGCGAGCGCGGCTTTATCCAAATCCCAGAGTCGCTGAATCACTTGCGAGGTGCACTTCAGCTTTTTACTTTTTCTTTCTTTCTTTGTTTAATCTGTCCAAAAAGCGTTGTGTCAGTGAAACTGCTAGGCAACGAGTAGAAACTCTATTTAATTAAATTCAATTTTACTTATATAGCCCCAAAAACAGTGAGCTCAAGGCACTTTAAGACTGCATGGTAAATATATAGAGAGAAACCCAACAATTACCTTTGAGCAAACATTTGGCACATTGGGGGAAAAAACAACATTTCTTTTAACAAAAACAGGCTAAGGAGGCTGCCCATCTGCCTTGACCAGCTGGGGTGAGAAATCGGAAACAGGCAGATATCTGCACATATTCTCAGAGAGAGAAGACAGAAGCCATGGTAGAAAGACAACACTGAAAGTGGCATATAGGTAATTGCAATAACAATAACATGGTTCGTACAGCACTTTTTAAAACACGCAGTTACAAAGTGCTTCACAGCTTGAATAAAACCGCACTTTAAAAATAAGACTACATGTTCCAGCACACAGACACGCACTCAGACAAAGAGTCTCACATTCCGACATACACACTTCCACACAGAGCCAAAGATAATGGGAGCAAGATTAAGAAAAATGAGGTTTTTAGCAGTCATTTAAAACAAACCACTAATCCAGCCTGATAGGTCAAGGAAGGTTGTTCCAAAGTTTAGGTGCTTTGAGATCCTCGAAGACACGATCGCCTCTGGATTTAATATATGAGCCTGGACCAGTTAAGAGACCCTGATCAGATGATCTGAGAGGCCGATTGCTACTACCTTGCTTTTGTCTTCAAACCTGCCTTAATTCTTTGTGGCACAAATTCAACAAACATTCCTCAGAGATTTGTGTCCATACTGACCTGATAGCATCACACAGTTGCTGCAGATTTGTTGGCTTCACATCCCTGATGCAAATCTCCCATTGCACTACATCCCAAAGGTGTACTATTGCATTGAGATCTGGGGACTGTCGAGGCCATTTTAGTGCATAGGTCTCACTGTTATATTCAAGAAAGGAAATTCCCAGTACAATACGTTTCTGAAAAGACACCAGCAAACATGCCACGTTCTTGACAAAACCCCAACAATCAGATAATCCCCTATGAGTAAGCACAAGATAACAGTGGAAAGGAACAACTCCCTTTTAATAGGAAGAAACCTACAACATAACAAGGGGACACCATCTTCCTCCAGTAGGAGGATGAGGAGAAAGAGAAAAGAATATAGACAGGATAAAAAACACACTGTGAGAGCAAGAGATGGCACAATTTAATGACAGCAGTAGTGGCATAGAAACACCTGAGGAGTGAAAAGACATGAGTGGAGAAATAAAGTGAGCAGAGCAGAAATTCAGTCAGCAGTATCAGCTTGGTAGCATAACTAAGGGATAGTTCAGAGTCACCTGGTCCAGCTCTAACTTTACACTTTACCAAAAGACAGTCCAATCTTAAAGGCAGGGAGAGCATTTATCTCCCAAATCAAAATTGGGAAAATGGTTCTACAGGAGTGTGTCTCAACAGCTGAAGGCTCACATTCTACTTTTAGAAAGTCAAGAAGGGAGAGTGAAGTGCTCTATTAGATATAAACAGTATACAAAAGTAATTAATTATTCATTAATAAACAATCAGACAGGCAGAAAGTTAAACACAAAACCAGACACATAAAAAACATAAATCAAAATTACATAGAAATAACCCCCCAAAAATCATTACTGAATATGGAGACAAGAAGACTGTTCACACTGAACAAGAACAGAGATGATGGAACAGACACTAAAAGTACAAAGAGAAACAATCAACACCAACCATAAACCAAGAACCAGATTTATTAACTAAGAATCTGACAGCTTTGATTTGTCAGAGTAATGACTCGAAATCCAGCTCAGTCGGTGAATGACCCTTCAGTTCAGTTAGTCACAGCACTGTAAAAACGCAACTTTCGACTCTTTTCTAAATATAAATACTACAATTCATAGAAACTAAAGCTTTTCTGTTTTAAGAATCTTTTTTATTTTAGCACTGTGCTTGTGTCTTGTATTGATCGCATTATCACTATATTTTTGCAGGTTGATAAAGAAGCACAGGAGAAGCAAGTGACTGAGAGTCCTTTCAAAATTTCAAGACTGCATCAAACAGGCCAACTTTCCCTACTTGTGAACAACTTTTTTGAGGAGAATATTTCTTGAAATTGCTCGTTGTGCTGTCTTTGCCAGAGGCACACTACTGCTGAGAAAACATGTTACAGAGGAGCAATTGTGTGTCATGGTTTTATTAGATTTCTAATTCCATCATTCGAGATGGAAAGTGCAGTCTAGTCTGAAGATAAAAGACAAACTTGGGTGAGGATGAAAGTCCAATTTTGGTGCTCTTGAAGCCACTCTTTTAACCTTTGACTTGAAAATCAATAAACAGCCAGCAGTTTTGGTTTGTCATGTCACAAAGTGGAGACATGGCTCCAGAATTTAAGATCTGAGTTCTCCAATCCCTGCAGGTCAGAACCTGCAAATCTTTGATTTATTGCTTACTTTTACTTCTCATTCACTGTCAAACAGTTGCTTTTTGCTCTCATCTATCATTCATTGATTTAGATGTGTCTCCTTGCTAAACCAAGTACTCACACCAACACCAGCCATGCTGCCAAAGTAACAAAGCTCAATGCAAATTGATCTGGCAAAAACTTCATGTTAATCTAATGATCACGTCAGAATTATTCTAAGACTTATCCGATCTGTTTTTCTGCTGTGAACAGATCAAAATCTGCTATTACTACATCCCCAAGTTACATGTAGTTGTTGTCTTAACAGAAGTTGTATTGGAATAGCAGTGGAAGAAATTTCACCCAGTGTCATCATCCCAAGCCATTAGTGAGGCTATTTGATCAGTGCTAAAGCAGAGCTCTGTCAGGGATGCCAGCCAAGCTGCGAATCACAGTCACACCACAGAGTGAATTAAATTGATGTGCAGACACATGTATAACAAAGCGTCCAGCGCTACACCACAGCTCCGTGGCTCTGTGCGGTTTATTTAACCATGCAGTTGTTGGAGAGGTTCATGGTTCGGCAGTTGGCAATGACCGTTAGGGGTGCAGAGCCAGCTGAATGTGAAGAGGAGTGTGCACACTGCAAGGCAGGTGATAAGTATCCAGGCTTTGGTTTGTCATCGGGAAACGGTCAGAAGTGAAGAAAAGTTGCCCGGAAAGGTTTGGGCTTGATTTGTTGTGGTCACTGTGCATGCACATGCTACCCTTCTAACTCGATTAACAGCATTCTGAACATTATCTTGTTGAACCAATGCCACGCTCACTTTTCCATGAGCAGAAAAAACTCAATTTGCATTTTATGGGACCTAAGATAGTTGTGCCAAAAGACATTTTGTTCAGTCACAAGCGTCACAGAAACTCCTCTCCACACTGTTGTCAATCCAGCTGCGCTAGAGTGCCCTCAGAGAGTCGTGCTCATTTCAATATTTATTGAAATGTTATCAAAACCACTCAGAGCGACTCGCGGCAATCAATGCTGTTTAGGCTCTGTGCTGCACAGGCAGGCCTCCCCGCTCTTGCTACTATTGTTTGTCTTCATGCCATTCGCCCTCATCCCTCTGAAGGGAAGATGCTGGAGTCACACCTCTGTAATTCCTGCCTCAGAGGAGTGGCTCAGCTTAGATTGCATGCTGACTGAATACATCTATCCATCCATGCGTTTTAATTGACAGAGCATATATTCTGAACAAGGGAGAGCACTGCAGGAACATGTTAAAGAGCACCTAACACTATGTTGCGCAGAAAGTCTGCCCTGCAGCATTTGTTTATACTATTTTTGACAATTTAATCATTTGCCAATATCAACAGTTTCCCATCGTGCTCTTCAGAAACAGCAGTTGGACTGATGAAGATCTTCTGACAGACTGAATGATCAGTGCTGATGTTCTGAAGCGTAAAACTCAAAGACAAATAGCAACCAAAAAGCTGTTACACTGATAGCATATGAAGTCATACAGGAGATAATAAATGATACATGAAACAGGAACCCACTGGGCAACAATATTCATGGAAAAACAAAGCACGCGCACTTAGTCCCCATGTTGCAGCATCAGCACCGAGACTTCGTTTGTCTTGATGGACCAAGCTTTTATTTTTTTTAAGCTTTTTTTTTTTCCTGCAGTCAAAATATCAGTGCGTTTCTCACTGCACTTATAAAGGGCAGAAGACAGAATGGATTTGCCTTTTGGGCTTAAGTGGCCTGAGAGGGGATGGATTAAAGAATCATGAGATAAACAACTGACAAACTGAAATTTGTAGCTCACACCGGTCAGGTCACGGCAGCTTTGCGTCAGCAGCACATTAGAGAAATGTTCTCTGCATGCACACTGGTTTTAGTACGGGTTCAACTCAGTGTATAATGCACTGCTATAAACCTATTAAGGTATTAAACATTTATTTTTTCAAAGATCATTGCTAAAGTCAGTGTCAGTACTTTTAGTCCATTATGAGTTTTGATAGCGCACAAGATCTATTTCTCCAGAATGTAGAAATGACAACGTGCTTTCACCAAGAAGTTTCACTACCTCTAATATTTTAAAAGAAAAGTAATGTACTGCACTCAGTGTTTCTATTGCACTTGCAGCTTTGGATATAAACGTACTAATGCTCGCTTATTATATCAGGATATACAGTGTTATAGAAGCCAAGTGTGGAAAAAAAAAAAAAAATCTATAGAGCTATTGCATAACTGTATCATTGTTCTTACAAAGAACAACAGCTGGGAGAGCAACCAGTGGTGGTTAGTGCCAGAAGATGTTATGCTATAAAAGTGGGTAGCAGAAAAAAATGATCAAGAACATTTCCACTTCTAACTGCCACCCAATCTACATGCACCAAACCAACAATGAGATTTTCGTCATCATCACAGAATATTGAACTACCTCTTTATCATTTGGACGTTTTGCTTTGACATCATGGGGTGTTGGCCTTATTCTGGGCCATTCAGTCCTGCAGAGTGAGCTTGGTGCACATCTTTGTCACTGATTGTGTTCATGATCTTTCTGAATAGAATTTCTAGGCGGCAACAGGCCTCCAGTTTGGTGTCGGTAGTGAGGTGGTAGTGTGATGGTATGGGGATGTTTTGGTGCCTAAGGACCTTGAAGATTTGCTGTGGTAAATGGAACCATGAATTCTGCCGTCTACCAAAACATCCTGAAGAAGAACGTCCAGCCATCTGTTCAAACCTCAAGTTAAAGCACACTTGGGTTCTGCAGCAGGACAATAATCCAAAACATACCAGCAAGTCCACTTCTAAATGAGTTAAGCAAAACAACATTATGACTTTGAAGTGGCCTAGTCAAAGTCTTGACCTGAATCTGATTGGTATGCTGTGATACGACCTTAAAAAGGAAATCCATTGCCAGTCATTGCAAATGCTTGATTGCAGTTGTTGCAGCTAAGGGTAGCCTGACCAGCTATCAGGTTTAGAGAGCATTCACTTTTTCAAACAAGGCCTTGTAGCCTTGGAATTTGTTTTACCTTAATAATTAACACTTTAAAAAACTGCATTTTTTGTTTTTTGTTGTTATCTTTGTCTAATATTTAAATTTGTCAGACAATCTGAAACAACTAAGCATGACAAACATATAAAACAATAGGAAATCGGGAAGGGGAAAAACAGTTTCTCCCACCACTGTAAGAGGAGGAAATGAGTTTCCCACGGACGGTGTCTAGGCTGTCCTTTAGAGATAGGATGAGAAGCTTGGTCACTCAGGAGGGGCTTAGAGTAGAGCAGCTACTCCTCTATATTAAAAAAAGACCCAGTTGAGGCGTTTGTGCATCTGAACTGGCACAACAAATTGTGCATTATGCATTGCATGATACATAATAATGTATACCGAAGCAATGCCAACTGTTTCCTGCTGCTTTTGTGTCAGCTAAGCTCTAATTTAAGGTAGCTGGCTTGTGGTTCTATATTTAGCATACAGAGCGGTATCTTCTCACCTCTTGAAAAAATGAAGAAGGTTAGTATTTATTTGTAGTTTAAAGAAATATAACAGCAAATGAATCATCTCAGATTATAAAAAGGCATGTTTTTCTGTCTTTCCCCAAAAGAATGAATAGTTTTCTTTGCAAGGTCACTTGTACACTATTGTATTTTTGTGTACTTGGCAATCCTTCAATACATCTTGCGGTTGGATTTTATTGTGTTTACAGATGCAACGTTAGTGTTCCAAATTTCTCTCTCTTTTATGATCGACTTGTTTTCTCACAATTATTGTTGAGTGTACTGTAGGTGCACACTAGTAAAGTTATAAGACTTGTAGCTTTTCCTGACAAACTGATGTTCTTATGAAGCCTCAAGAATTCTAAAAAATTACCAGAAGTTGTTCATAAACTACAGAAATGCAAGAATATTATTTTTTTAATGGTCATAGTATCATGATCAGATTAGGTGCCTACAATTTAAGAAGTCAGTAAAGGGTTTAAATTGTACGTACGTGTTGGATCATTTAGAGCTCGGGGTTTCTAACTGCCTATGGAGCGCTTGAGGTGCTCCAGGTGTTTCCCTGTTAAAATATTTTCCGAGATGAAGGAAGGTCTTTCATATTAAAAGGACAGAGTGTTTCCATCTGGTTCTTCACCTTTTGACTCATTTTCCTGCAAAATCTCTGGAGTTATCTGGGGCTGAGCCAAGAATAATGGGTGACCTACTATACCAGCGTTTCTGCTGTGAATCTACTGGCCTTATTTTTTCTCTTTTTTTTAATCTATCCTTTATTATTCTCATAACCCTCAACATTTATGAATTTAAGTACATTAAGTTCATTATAATAAATATACTGCAGAGGTCAAGCTGGAAATGTATCATTACATCCTACTGACTTACACCAGCCAGAAAGCCTATGTATGAACAAGACAGAGATCTCACAGGACGCTGAGCAGATGGTGAAACAGCATAGTGTCAGCACTTTCCCCCCCCCAGAAATCTGAGATACTCCCTACGGTCAAATGAAACATGAAATCGCAGACACTTTCAAACTCTATTTATATTGCGAGACACTCTGTTTTTGAAGGAGAAATCACACTAATCTGTCCTTTGAAAAGCATTCATTCCTAAAAGCCTAAACAAAAGAAGTCATTGGACCACCTATGATTCACAAATTATGGCTGTATGAACACGTGGATAGCTCATTTCTTCAATCCTGCAAATAATTTTCTTTTTTGTTAACCAAAAATAATTTTAAAAGACCAATATTGAGTGAATTGTTCAGAATAAAGATATATTATTATATCACTTTTACAAACAGATTCATTTATTTTTCCGTGAGGCTAAAAGCACACCCTTGACACAGAATGTGCTGAACTGAAAAACATGAAATTACCCTATTTGTAGTCTTGAGGGCCAAAAGCACTCAAGGTAGGACTAAAGCTCATCACACACTCTTCACTGAATGGACACTCACCAGCAGTCGGGCTCACCATAGTCCAAGGGAGGGAAAATCCAAGGAGAGAGGAGGAACAATGTTGGAAATCCAAAGACAAGAAAAACGAGAGCTAAGGTAGTCACATGAGCCGGGGGTTCACTAATGAAAGGGTGCAAATATCCAGCAAAGACTGCAGCTCAACCACCACCTTAAATAGTGGCTGCCTGACATGCTCGTGAGTCACAGGTAAGTTGATTGAAGACAGGTGTGTGGGCCAAAGGCGGGAGCCCACAATGAGTACCGCCCTGATGAGGAGATCAAACCAAACAAATAGCGAAAGGAGGGGAAGAGAGAGACAAGGAAAGGGAGACAGAAAACAAACCTCGGCAGAGACCCCAGTGAGGACTGGAAGAACATGACAAGGTTCTGCTAATCTAATGAACCTGAGTGACTGATCAACAACAAGTGTGGGCACCTTTGTAAAAGCAGAGGTTTTACTGGTTTTCTGGTCTGGAGAATTCAACTGTGTGATAACACAACTGAATGCCAAGGAGGAAAGACATCAGTAATGATCTTAGAGAAGCAATTATCAGTCAGCAAAGAGTTATAAGCCCATTTCCAAACAATCTGAAAGTCCATCAGTCTACAGTGAGAAAGATTATTCACAACTCAAAAATATTTAAGACAGTTGCCAATCATCCCAGAGGCGGACATCCCAGGACGTTCACCCCAAGTCCAGACTGTACAACGCTCAGAGAAACTAAGAAACCCAAAGAGTTACATCTCAGGCTCATACCGGCCTCATTTACTATGTTGAATGTTAAAATTCATGACAACACAATTAGAAAATCACTGAACAATTCTGGTTTGTTTGAAAGGGTTTCCAGGATAAAGCCTTTTCTCTCTAAAAAAAAGAGCATGGAGGACAAAGGCTTGCAAAGCTACATCTGAACAACCTAGATAACTTCTGGAACAATGTCCATCGGTCAGAGGAAACCACTGTGGTGATGTTTGGGCATTAGCCAAAGACCATAGACATACTAACTGATAAGCATGGAGGTAGAGGAGTGGAGGTACAATCCTCAATGAACTGAAGCAATGCTGTAAATATGAGTGGGTCAAAATTAAAAAGTCATACAGAAAATCTCAAGTTATTGCTGCTAAGAGTGACAGTCAACCATGGAGTGTACTTATTTATACACCCTGCTTGTGCATTTTGTCTAAATCTTTGTTAAATAAATGATGACATGGTGTAATGTCTCATGTATTGATGTTTGCAGGGATGTATTTACCTAATTTTCAGACTTGCTAAGGATGAAATAATTTTCATGATATCCTGTTCTTCCAGTGTACCCACTTGACTTTGCACCATAAAATGCTGCAGAAATGTTTCTGTTCCCTTCCACAGAGAGTCTGTGCCTCGATATAATCTCAGAGATCTAATGACAGTTCCTTGGATTTTATGGTGTGGTTTATGATCTGACAGGCGCTGTCAACTATAGGACCTTACTGTAAATAGACAGGTGTGTGCTTTTTCAATACGTGTCCAGTCAACTGAATTTACCACATGTGGACTCCAATCAAGTTGCAGAAATATCTGTCAGGTGATCAGTGGAAACAGGATGTAGCTGAATATCATGGCAAAGCCTATAAATGGTAAATGGTAAATGGCCTGTATTTGTATAGCGCTTTTACTAGTCCCGCCTAGGGACCCCAAAGCGCTTTTACATGTCCAGTCATCCACCCATTCACTCTCACATTCACACACTGGTGGAGGCAAGCTACAGTTGTAGCCACAGCTGCCCTGGGGCAGACTGACAGAAGCGAGGCTGCCATATCGCGCCATCGGCCCTTCTGGCCAACACCAGTAGGCGGTAGGTGAAGTGTCTTGCCCAAGGACACAACGACCGAGACTGTCCGAGCCGGGGCTCGAACCGGCAACCTTCCGATTACAAGGCGAACTCCCAACTCTTGAGCCACGATCGCCCTAAATACTTACTAAATACTTATTTATACTTATACTAAATACTTATGAATATTCGATTTTTTGGTTTTAATAAATTATCAAGAATTTCTTTTTCATCGTGTCATTATAGAAGATTGTTTGTAGAATTTGGGGTAAAATGTAATTGTGAAAAATGTAAAATGTGGAACAAGTGAGAATATTTTCCACATGCACTGGAAGACTGTTGGGTCCTAGTCAAGCGCAACGTGAGAGCACTTTAAATCTAATCTAATTCTGATCATGTATAAACGTTAAATTCAAAGTAAGTAATGATATGCAGATTGAAAATCATTTTATTCCATTTTGAAAATGTATTTTAACTTTTAAATATTACATAAAACAGTTTTATTTCCTGAATGTCAACTGCAAAAAGCGCCCCGATAAACTCTAAGCTATACACCCATAAAGTATGTGAGACCTGGCTTTCAACGGATGATGTGTAGTTGGCCCATTCAGCGATAGAGCACAATGCGGAGAGGGATTGTTCTCTCACCAGTGCATTGATTGTTTCCCACTCTAGCTCTTCCTGTCTCCAATATCTCAGAGAAAGGTGACTAGGCACTGCTGCGATCCATCACATGCAGCAAATGTATTGTTGGATGTGAAACAACCGTTTACGGTTTTTTAGTTTAACTTGCTTCCTGATGAAGTCCATTGATCTCTAAAAGAATCCATGGTCCCCGGCTCCACATCATTTGTTCCTCAACTGAAATGATTGGTTTGATCTCAAGGCCTGGCATCAGCTGTAATTACTTAGATGGGATTTCAAGTGTCAGCATGATAAATGGCCATTTGACTTTATTTGTCTTGGCCTTCCATTGGCTCGCAGTGCTACCTGTCACTGAGGTATTCTATTTCCTTTACTCAGCATCACACACACAGAAACATATCCAATACCTCTTCCATCACTTCAACAGAAAATCTTTCAATAACAACATGGATAATTTTTTAGAGCAAAAAGCTGTTGGCAAGCAAAACGGCTTAAAAAGTCGACTTCTTGTTTTTCCAAGGGAATATTTTGTTTAGTGTTTTCTGCTGATGTCAGAAACATACCTAACTTTTTTTTTTCTGGTCATCCACTCATATCTTCCCCCGACAGTTTTACTTTTCATTTGTTGCAAATCATTAAGTTGGACTGCTGTGGGAATTCGCAAAAGGTGAGTTGCTTGCAGGTGCAGATCTCCGGAGACGTTTTTGTGCATCGGTGAATGCAGCTCCTGACCCTGGGTGACCTTAGCCCTTATCCCTGAGAAAGAATCAATTGTGTTTTCAGACCGCCTAAGCCAGCTACTGGAATAGGAACCCAGTGATAACGATAACACTGAATGCGGCAAACAAGGGTCACACCGCGTGCTGAACAGATGTATTTATTTGTAATGCTGGTAAATATTGGTCTGAAATGGACAGGAGTGCAGTTGGCCGAATGAATAAGCTATGCGTCTCAGGGTGTTAAAAAAAAAAAAAAAAAAAAAAAAAAAAAAGAAGTGGAGTGAGGTTGCTGATAGAAATGTTTTCTTAACAGCTTTTCCACAGCTGCACACAATGCCCTCGCATGCACCTTTTAAAGCAACCTACCCATTAGCCGTTAAACAAGCACTGGAACATTTTGTCTTTCTGAAAGTAGCCACACTTCAGAATGCATTTTCTCTGCTCAACAAATCAGAAATCCTAGTTAAAGCTCTTTATTTGGCAGCACCTAACAAACGAGCAAACAAAAGCAGCAGAATCTCACGTTTTTGAAAAGCATAAGAGAACTCGGAGCTTTTCATACTGCATGGAAGTGCTCTTTCCAGATCAATTATTCCCACTAAAATAAGTAAGAGGAGGCCATGAAATATTAAAGTGAGGCTGAGCAGGGGTTGAAAGCTTCCCTAACGCGGGGGTGTTGTATCTGTTTTATTTTTCATGACGATGGAGGGACTATGGCGAGGAGGAGGCGCTGCAGTCGCTTGGGGCCATTTCAGTGGTAGCTAATTTAGTCGGCGACCCAAACCTACCGCATGAAGAGTCCATCCAGAGTTGAAAGAGGGCCAAAGCGCAAGGCTTGGGCCTCCCTCCTCCTCCTCACTGTCCACACTGCACACCTACTGTTACCTACTGTTTGTTATTTAATGCTGCGGCAGTTTCAACTGCTGATTTAGGCATGATCCTCAAACATCCAAAATGAGCGACATGTTTATCTGTGCGCCTCATTGCTAGTCTTTTTCCTAGTCTTTCATCTCCTTACTTTGGCTTACCACCGCCAGGCAGCAGCTCCGAATTTGACTAAGTGGGTAGATTTGTTGCCTGATTGAAATGTAGATCAAACTTCCAATGCAGTCTTTCTATGGAGCTTGGCAAGGAAAAAAAAATCCTTATTTGCAAACCGCAGTGTTGAATTAATGCAGCCTTTTATCCTGCAAACTTCCACATTTTGCCTCAAGCCCACACAAGCTGACATACTGTGCATGGCACAAAGTTCAACATTTTTATTACGTTGTTTAAGGTGCTACATGAAAACGTCATGAGCATTGACCTGGTCTGAGAACTGTTGCCAGTCTCACTGTACAGTGCCTTCTGTAGGTCAACATTTTCCAAGCTGCTGTGTTTTATGCTTTTATGTTTTCTAATCCTCTTCACATTATGGAAATCAGCTCTGTCAGAGAAGCATGTGTTATAGTACCTATAGTAAACTGTCTCTGTGCGTGCGTGCATATATCAAATGGGACAGTAGTGACTAGGCACATCTCAAAGCTTCAAAGCTCATTGTTATCACTGTATGCAAGCCAAGCATCAGTCTGTTCCAGATCAAACAGTGCATTTGTCACTCTGAAACTGACGTTGAGAGGATGGGATTTTTATTCATCAAACCAACAGAGCACTTCTCAAACAGAACAGTTCACCGACTCCTTAGAAATGCTTTGTTGAGATTCAACAATGGTGTGAATTCTCCCTTTGTCTTAATGATGAATAATACACGTTTCATCACGGAGGCTTGAATTACGACTTAAACGTGAAAGAAGGTCATGCAGGACACAGACAGAAAATGAAGAATGTCTTATACTGGCATACAGCCATACAGATAGTTAATTCAATATTCTTGACTGACCAAAGCTCAATATCAGTCAAAAGGTCATGATGGACAAAAAAAGTTATTTGAGGAACTATTTAATTCTATAATTGCATTAGTTTAATCACAGTGTTTTTTACCAGCAAAGACGCGCTATCAGAGTCTCTTTGACTGAGTACAATCAACTTTGTTGCCTTTAAAAATATAGGGATCACGTCTGCAACCACTCAGTCAGTTGCTGTTAAACTGACTTTGACAAATTTGCGATAAAACACTAATAATGCTGAACCACTCTGTTTGCAACTGAATGGAGTTAAGTTGACAATTACACGAGGGCCCTTTGTGATGATATGTTGATTAACTGTGATAACTCAGGAAAAAGTAAAAATCTGTTGCAGGAATTCACATGAGCTACTTAAAATCAGAGTTTAGATAGAAACCTGTAGATTTGAAAGAGAAATTCCTCCTCAAATACTAACATAGCTGTTGCAGTTACAACAAAATAAGTTGGATGCTCAGAAAACTAACTTTTACATTGGAGTATAACCAGACTGCAACCAGTTGGCAACCAGATGAGTTGAGTACCCTATTGCAAAATGAGTGCAGATGTGTTGTTCATGCATAATAACAACCAATGACAGTTGGTTATCATTGTCTTTATAAGTTAAACAACACTTATTTACAAACCTTCAACAATATTTCTGACAGTTACTGCAGTAAATCTGACCATGGTTGTCTGGAGACCTGTCGAATTGCCCTGCAACTAAAAGTTGCCTGGAAAAACCTCTGGAATATCTCTATTTGCAATCCATTTCCTCGCCTTGCAATCTGTTTTTTCTTGACACAGGGAGATTACCATCCTATTTCTTACTCCAGTTTGAAGTATGTGAAGTTTTCTTTTTAGAAAATTGAAGAAATAGATTATTAGAAAAGAACTTTGACCTGTAAACAATCAAACAAATTAAGTAACACACACGGTACAACAACAGCTGTACGAACCCTTTCAATGGGTCAAAAAATGATGAATAAATAAACTCCACATCTCTTATGATGAAAGGTTGTGGAGTTTTTCAGGCCAGCAAGCACTACATGAGTGCACCACAGCATTCCCCACTGTATGCAATGTACAGTTATTATATGGAACCACCTGTTTAAGTCCAATTAAAAGTGTCTCTAGCCACTCTGAGTCAGCGCATAATTGCTTTTCAGTTACTTTGGGTGCTTAGACAACAGAAGTCATCTTTGCAGATCGGTTATTTAACTTTCTTGGGCAAGAAACGCAGGACTTACAATCACTTTACTGACATTCTCCAATACATAAATCAGAACAGCGACAGCTAAACAACACAGATATTCAAAAGAGAAACTAAGTTAAGTGAAAAAATAAGTACACACAATACAACACAATAAATACAATAAAATTAAAGCAGATAAAGTCTTGGGAAAATGTGAACATATGCTAATATGCCATGTACTGAGATGCTCTAGATTTAAAAAGGATGTAGCTTTGCTAAAAAAAAAAAAAAAAAAAATGAGCATATGAATTCATAAATATATTTTCATGTGGTTTAACTAAGAAGAACATGAATCCATCTCCATATTGGTGTCTGTAGTTTCATGTTTCATGCAAGAGAAAATTAAACCTAGTGTGCATTTTTGGCATCATCAGGACATCCAGTTTAATTTTAATTTTTAAAATTTTACATTGAGGAACACAAAAAAAGGTTTATTTTGTCTTCATCATACATCATTCCGTTATTTAGTGACAACTAATATAATCTTATACAGTATTCGTAAAGGATGTCTTCAAGTTTTTTTTTAATTTTAGTTAACAAAGTTCTTTTTCCCCATCTAGTTAAATGTAATAACCTTGATAACATTCTGATTTTTCTGACTTTATGGTTATTTTTGAGGGCGCAGTCTAGGTGCTGTTAATGCAGTTCATTTTAGCACAAGGTGTTGCCTTCCATTAAACACATTGCATAATTCAAGCTTTGCATTTGGTCATAATTTGATAAGCTGCAACATTAACACCCAAATATGTAATGGTAACATTGCTCTAATAACCAGAACACACAGAAGCTTGTCTGGAACATTATAGAAAAACATGTAACGTGTTTTTACATCAAAGTCAGGGGAACATATTCACAACATTGTTTTGTAATGGTGCTACAGAGGAGCAAGTTACCTCTTAACCCTAAAAAGAAATTGTCTTTGCAGGGTGGATAAAATAATGGGAAAAAGACTGCATGGAGATATAGTTCTAAGTCATTATTTATGTAATGAAGTTTGCACTCTTCCTCCTTCATGACCTACTACAGTCCTGATCAAAAGCTTAAGACCACTTGAAAAATGGCAAAAATAACATATTTTGCATGATTGGATCTTAAAAAGGTTAAAAGTTGAGCGTCAACATGCATCAAGAAGAAATGGAAGTGAGACAAAATATTTTTTTGAGCATGCAATTGATTGAAAACAACATTTAAAATGAAACAGGCTGTTTTACAGCTGATGTTTATGACCACATGCCTTTAAAAGGCCAATTCATTGTCATTTTCTAATGTAGACAAGTGGTCTTAAATGTTTGATCAGGACTGTATCTGCCATGTCTCAAAACATGGCTTTTACATGGGGCCTTATCCAGTGGGCTGAAGATGTGAGCTTATTACATATGACACTTTAACTCACATGTAAACAAGCAGAGTTTCTTCTTTTTCTTTTCCTTGCTCACTTTAAGGTTCGCCACAGTAGATCATCTGCCTCCATCTCATCCTATCCTCAGCATTCTTCTCTGTCACATCAACCCTTTGCAGGTCCTTCTTCACTACATGCTTTTAAACTTCTCTCTGGTCATCCTTTTCCCCTCTTCCCCGGCAGCTCACTCTTCAACATCTCACCTCTGCACATGACCAAACCATCTCAGCCTTAGCTGTAAACGTGCACTGTTGGCGTTTGAAATAACACTGTCAACCAAAAATGTTGGATTTACACATACCCAACAACCTGAGTCCACTGTTTAATGTGGCTAATATAGGTTCTTTCAGCTATATGAAAATTGATTTGCTATGACTTCAACAGAACTATAGCAATGTGTTGCAAATTTAGACTGTAGAAAGAGATTTGCAGAACAGTACCAACATCAACATCCAAAGCTATACGGGGAAAGCAATAGCTGTTGCAGTGGCTGAATTACACCAACAGCACATGAATATTTAAAGTGTGATCAGGAGAGACCTCCATTATGTGAGCTACTGAGCTGTAAAGTCATGCTTGATTATGAGAGCAAGAACAGTTCATGTGATACTGTTGAGCTGTCAAAAACAATCGCCAGGCACTACGAACATATGCAAACAGGTAGCTCTCAATTCACCTTCAACAGCATGCCTGCTCGTGTGCGTCTCTCTCTACATATACAGAAAATAATTTTGGATGAATGGGCTTGAAAAATATTTTGGCAAATCATTTTTGAAAACATATGTATTTTACTTTTACATTTCACTGTAACCCATCTACCATAACAAATTATATACCCATGGTCAAGCCTCTTATCACTGAGACCAGTGCAGTACTGCACCACTTCCTTTACCTCTCTGCTAATCTCAGGGGCACTCCTGCAAATTAGAATTAAAAATTGATGAATTATGACATCCATTCACACTGGGTGCTCCTCTGCCCAGAATCAATTTAAATGACTTTCCCCCCACAGTGAGAATGAACTTTTTGCTAAATTAGTTCATGAGAAAAAATTATAGCTATAAATTTGAAGCCAACGCCAGCTGTTATGAAGATGTATTACCGGGTTTAATGTTAATGTACAAACTGGCCTATCGTATGAAATGCTAAGGTCACAGTAGGTCACCAAATGTGGTTTCTAGTTATCCCTGTGATTTCCTCTGTCCGATATGAAATTAGATTTGACAAGAAAAAGAATAAAGAAGATGAAAAGGCCTGTGTGATAATTGTCAGTTGTCAAGTTCAAGATTAGTATGTCCTTGGTGAATCTACTTATTGAAAAATGATATCCTCCAGTGTCATGTTGGAGACTTTTTTTCTGAGAAAAGAAAAACTGGCATTGTTCGTCTCTGAGCTTTCATGGTATAGGTTACTATCCCATATACACCAACTCTCATTAGCACTGACTGACTATAACTGCAAGGCAGTTCTTTTATGTCACTTTTAACCAACCATTCTACAGTTTCAACAGCACTGTGCAAAAGTCTTGACTCACCCCACATTTCTTGAGCAATAGTTCTCTGGGCTTTGTAAAGGTCTTTCCCCAAGTGATTCTTTGCACATTGCCTGCTTTTTCAAAAAACTCATTTTCAGTCCAGCCATTGTAACTTCTTATTTTCAGAAGAACATTTTTTTTATTAATTTTGCGTAAGCTTTTTAATACTAACCTGTGACGTCATTAACCTATACATCATTTGTTCCCATTTCTTTATCCAAATCTAGAAAAACAAATGCCCCACAAGCTGTTTGCCAAAGAGCTACAGTGTTCTTTTCAAACGTGCATGTCTTGGCATGGTGTCTAGTAAGTCCTTAAAAATGAAAGGACCTGAGAGATGCATCTGGCCCTTTAGTTGGCCACCTGCTGTTCCCTTAAGCCTCTTCAAAAATGTTCTCACTGGAAAGGTGGCTGTCAAGAAGCGCGTCTTAAAGAAGATAAACAGGGAGAAAAGGCTGAGGTATGCCAGATTATTCAAGGACTGGACTGAAAATCAGTGGAACAGGTTTACTGAGAGATAAATCCAAATGTGAAATGTTTTTGTTCTTATTATTATTGTATAGAGAAGATTAGAGCAGAGATACAGCAGTGAGTGTCTACAATTATCTGGAAAACACAGTGGAGGAAACAGTGTGAAATTTTTTAAGCAAATGGAATAAAAGGCAAAATATCCAAAGAAGAGCTTAGAATGTCCCCCAGGAAGCATGGAGAACTACTCATGAAGACTACTTCAAGAAATGATATGAAAGCTTGCCTCAGAGAGTTCAGGTTGTGTTGAAAGATAAACCTGATTTTACCAAATAGTGACTTTTAAGCTCATCAGAACTGTACAAACTATGTTTTTGCTTTATATACATCCTGTAATTTCATGTATGTTTGCACACAGATTGCTTTCATAACTGGTTTATTTATATTTTTTAGAAATATGTAAAAGGCTGAGAATGTTAGAGCTGGAACCAATGCTCGTGCAAAGCGGTCGCTATGTTTTGGAAGCACACATCAGGCAAAATGTAATGAAGCAAATATATTTCTTTCTTTTTTTTAAAAAAGTTGTTTTAAATTTAAATTTTTTTTTACTTAGTTTTTACTAAATGTTGTTGTTGATTTCATTGTTGTGTTTGTCACACTAGCTTTGAGCCATTTTAATAGTTTTTAAACTACACTAACCACATTTTAATCCATAAATAAACGAGGGCATGGAGATCATCAGTCCGGCATCCACAGTACCGTGACCCACCCTGAACTGCTGCAAGTGAGCCAAATCCATTGACCGGAGGCCAGTTGAGCAGCACCCACACAGGGAACAAATCTGAACATCATCTTATATAACGTTCAATACACAAGGAGCCTGTTTCATGAAATGAAACGTGTAAACACTGCACAGGCAAGTCCTACGGGGCTCTTCCATGCT
Organism: Neolamprologus brichardi; assembly: GCF_056152115.1. Lineage (NCBI taxonomy): Eukaryota > Metazoa > Chordata > Actinopteri > Cichliformes > Cichlidae > Neolamprologus > Neolamprologus brichardi. Next base: position 28,263,847 of record NC_142112.1, on the reverse strand, counting down.
CAGACATTAGCTAAAGTATTTTTTGTTGCATTGTGAATCGTGGCTTTCATATTTCAAATTCAGTATGGCTTCATGTTCACAGGCTTCAGGGAGTCTATATGTAACGGACAAATGCATGAGGAAATTTTTAACTATACAGGCTGTTAATTTAGTCTAACTAATTTATTTTATGGGTGTGAGTTTGATAGTTTTCAGTAATCTTATTTTGAAAAGGCTTTTGTCTCCAGAAGCATCCGTCTTCAGAGTAGCTTGTAGGGAAAGTGCTGGATGTATCCATTAAACACACTGGTTTGGGAGTGAAACAGTCACTGTGTTGTCCTTTACTGAACTCATACTCTCCTTTATTCAAGGTTACTTAAAAATCTCCTCCTGTAGCCAGACAGCAGGTAGACATTTTGTCACATAACAAATGTAGAAACTCAAAATATTCTCATGAATATGTGAGCCCTGATGCCATCTCCCTACTAGTTTTGTCATTTGAATAGTTTTGAAAAGCACAGGCTGCAGATGCAACATGAAGACCCCTCCGCTGCTAAGGAATATTTTTTTGCCTATTGATTTAAATGCCACCTCCATGGAAACCCAATGACATTTAACTTATTCACAAGAAAAGATAATAAGAGATTTCATAATGTCTCAGCTGTTAGGCGAGTCTAGAAACTAGAGACAAATGTAAGAGTGAGAGGAGCATCTTCCTCCTGTTCTGTTCATGGCTTGCTGGCCACATGACTATAGGCTGCTCCTAAGCGTAGGTCAATAAGGACTGTCCTACACAAATTAAATGCTTTTCCATTCCCTGCATTGCCTCTTCAGTGCCCTGGGTGATGATGTTTATCGGTGATGTCTGTGATAGAGATGATGGAGTTTAAATGTTAACATGCTCAGCAGATGGCGATACAAATGAATCACATTTATCTCACAATCTATAAACCGAACTAGGACCCATGAGGGAAAATGAAAAGAAAAAAAATCATCCAACAGTGGTGTATTCCTTTCATATGTTAGTTTTGCCTAGAGCATCTAACAATAAATACTTTCCAATAACCATTTTCAACTGACCACGATACAAAGAAGGATTTTGCTGCCTTTATCACACCCAGGGGCCAGACTGCCCTTTATATTGTTATATTCCAGTTGGTTATCTGTATAGCCCTTCACCACAATTACCCCCTCAAAGAACTTCTGTATGTCCACATGAAGAGGAAAAAAATTAAAACCATAAATGATAACAGCATCCCAACCTTCGACACTCACTGAGAACGAGAAGAAAACCCTTTCTAAGAACTTCAAATCGGCAAAACAAAGTGGAAACAATTAGCAAGATATTCCGCGATGAGCTTTACTATCAGCAGTAAAGCAGCATGCTCCTCTTATTGCGTACAAGACGATGAGGGGATATTATTCAGATTTGGTTTCAAGGGGTGTTGCAAGTGGGCTCTTGTCATTATAAAAAACTCAAGACATTTCATCCTGGCACATGGAGAAGTATGACTGAGCCAGAAGCAACGGTTTGGAAGCCTAATTGAACTCGCCATGATTCCCTCTCAAGGGCTATTCTCAGTGCTCATTATCTTTCCCTTGTCCCCGTAAAGACCAGATGAGTTCTCTTTGACTTTGAACCTCTCTCTCCAAACAGGTCACTCCAGCTCCCTTTGTCCTTTCATCTTGCCTTTGGCTTTTATAAATAAGCAGGTCTGCTTGCTCTCCAGAGATGTGGTTGCATCACCTCAGACAGCTGCCAGCAGTGGCTCAACTTAGAACAAAGTGGATCATGGCAACTCTGCCCTAATCACTTTTGTCATACAGTCTGCTGTGTGTGCCAGCAAGCTGAAACAAAATATACATGTAAAAATGAGGAAATAGCCTTGTCACGCGTATTTTTTTAAAACCTGTGTTCAATATTGTGTGATTTATTGTAGTGCAAATCATAAAGTGTATCACTAAAGAAGGCAAAGAAAGCAGACTAACATTTGGCACCGCTAAAACACGTCTTTCCAACAGCCACGATCAAACAATCATGTCAATATTGTAGTGGGAATCAACATTTGCTACTCTTTTATCCTTACTCACACATAACTGTTTATTTAATATCAGCAAGAGATCTTAGTGGCGGAGACGGTTTTTCTCTAGCATTGCCAGCCATCTGAGAGTGGTGCAGAAGACCCTTCAACACATTTGTAATTCATGCAGTCCCTCTTCCATGTTTCATGAAGAAAACCACTGAAGCTAGATCATGTATTTGTAAGTAAACACTTCACATCAGGACTCCGGGATACCTAAATGTGATCTAAATTTCCATATCATCACTAAAAAGCCACAATCTTTCTGTGTAAACACTGTTTACTTGTGTTTTATGTTTTAATGTGAAGTTTAACGCTTATAAACGTAAATGATAACTTTAAAAGAAAGTTTGTGATATTCACTTCCGTCCCAAAAATTAGATAAGTATTTTAATCACACACTATTATTTGTACTTTGAAGATATATCACATATAACTGCTTGGCTTAGCACAAACACTTGTCCTGGCTCTGTCCAAAGGTATCTCTAAAGCCCACTGAAAAATGGTTCTCTGAAGGAAAGATCCCAATTGCAGGACACAGGATATCGGGGTTACGCCCCAAATCCAAATCTTTTAATCCATCAAAGCAAAGGTCAGTATCAGGAGATCAGTCAGTGAAGCCAACAATTCCAGCAAAAAGGCAAAGTCTACAAATCAGTCCAAAAGGTCATTCATATATGTTATTATTTAAGAAAAAAAATCATTTATCCTAACCTACTTGGCTCAATATGAAAAAAGTAACTGCCCACCCCAACCCATTAAATCTTAAATTCCTTTAATTAGCCACACCCAGGCCTGATTATTGCCAGACCTGTTGAGTCAAGAAACCACCACATCATGACAGAAACAGCTGAGAAACAAAGTCAGTGACATCTATCAGTCTGGAAAGGGTCACAAAGTCATTTCAAAGTGTTTCAGTGAACCACAGTGAGAGCCATTATCCACAAATACAGAAAACCTGGAGCAGCGGTCAACCTTCCCAGAAGTGGCCAGCTTACCAAAATTACTCCAAGAGTGCATTGATGACTCATCCAGGAGGTCAGAAAAGAACCCAGAACAACATCTAAAGAACTGCAGGCCACACTCGTCTCATTTAAGGTCAGTGTTCATGACTCGACAGTAAGAAAGAGACTGGGTAAAAAAAAAAATTGCATCCATGGGAGAGTTTTAAGGAAAAAACCACTGCTGACCAAAAAGAACACAAAGAGTCATCTCACATTTGCTAAAAACATACCAAGACTTTTGGGAAAATATTCTGTGGACTGACGCTGGGCCATAGTATTTGAATAAAAGAGCATCATACCAACAGTCAATAGTTACTCGCCATAAAAGATTCTCTACCAAAAAAAAAAAACCCTGAAAGAGAATTTCCAGACATCATTTTTGTGCCCTGAAGCTGTAGCTCACCTGGGTTATGCAGCAGGACAATGATCTAAAAGACATTAGCAAGTCCACCTCTGAATGGACAAAAAAATGTTGTTCCATCTAAAAGTTATCTAACTTCTAGATAAGTGCAGGTTTTTCACAGCCATGGGCTGTTTTGTGGGCAGTGGGAACATTCCAGACCACACCAGCCCACTTTAAGCCCTGATAATAATCAGCAAAATCCAAAACCATGACATAACTATATTCTTAAGGTCGCTCTATGATTTAGATAACTAAAAGTTTGTCAAATATCTACGTCATATCAGGTTGGAGTTGCTGATTTAATCTTCATAACTGTACAGTACTCTGTTTTTGTAACTATTGTCCGTGATGTAAATATTTTTTTCTGTAAAAATTGTGTCTGTTTCTGCTCTGTGTCCTGTTCTGTTTGTGCTTTTTTGTTGCTGTTACGACCAAATTTCTCCTTGTGGGACAATTAAAGGATTATTCTATTCTATCAGTGAGCTTACTGGTTCCACAAACATGTAAAAGTAGTGTTGGGATAATAATGCCTGACTACTGCTTCTGAAGAAAGTGTCTTCTAGACCTAAACTTCTGAACTACTGATTTAAAAAAAAAAAAAAAAAACAACCTTCCATACAGGCCAACTTTGAAAACCTTTAGTTTGTATCTCAAAATGAAATGCCATACACAGGATGGAAAACACATGAATCAAGTCCAGTGTTTTTGGATGGTAAAGACAAACTCGCTTACAGTGTGTGTCTGTGCGTGTGATGCACATATGTGTGTGTGTTCCTGTGTTTGGTGGGAGAGATAGACTCCAGCCGCCAGTGACCTTGAACACAAATAAGGCCAAATGCTGCCTGGGTTATTTCTCACTTATTGCAGCACATGGGTCATTTGTTAAAAAGTGGACCCTCCATTTAACTCTGTGACCAAGGTTGCCCTTGCAGTTTCTTCTTCAGCCTCACAATGAAATGCTTCATATCGTCTCCTACACCAGCACACCCTTTGCACCCTCTGAAAGACATCAGTACAAACCCTAGCTGGTCCCTGAGCTTTGAAGCTAGTTTTAAAGGTACATCAAAGGCACCTAGAGTTCAGACACATGGGTGACATACTTTATTTCCACAGTATTTCAGTATTTCATAAATTTAATCAGATTAAGTGTTTGTATTGACTGTAACATTTTGTCATGGAGAACCCTACAGCCAACACTTGGAAAACATGCTACGACATATAACATAAATCCCTCTCATATCCAATAAATGTTCCTACTTTAAACAACACCTCACACCTCTGTAGCAAACCCCAAACTGTCACTTTACTGTCAGCTATATCAACGCACACATAAAGGGACTAAATGTACACACAGTAAAGGTGATTAACTCCTCGGCTTCAGAATTCACTGACAGGCAATTATAGCATTCAAACACCCACAAATTCACACACTCCAAACCAAACATGTTATGTTTGTTTTGTGGGCAAGCGAGTCACCACGTTAGATGTTTTTAAAGTCAGACATGAATTTATAAAAGTCACTAAGATGTACCCACTCGCCTGTGCACACACACCCTGAAACACTGAAGTTAGAGAAAAAAAAAAACACAAAGGATCCTTTTAGAATTTAATTCCAATCATATTTTTTCCTGTGTTTTTCCCCACAGTATATCACACTTAGTAGGCTGACTGAGCTTTGAGTAATTTAATATTACTCGTGCCGCAGGGGGTACCTGTGCAGTTGTGTTAGTGAGCGTGTTAGTGGAAAGCCCATCTCATTAATGCAACTAGGATAAAGGAATCATGATTTGATTACAAAAATGTACCAACATAATTATGTTGAGGAGGCAAACAAACACCTTAATAGGACTGCAAATTGAAGCGATGCTAATAAATAATTATATAAGAAATAACCTGCCCATGAACCTGACAAAGCGGGAGCCCAAAGCGCCGATGTTCTTTATGTTGATAAGTAAAACATCTGAAATTCTCACAAACATTTCTAACTGCACTTGCAGCTAAGAAAGAAAGAAATCAGCTTGGAAACTCAATCAATAACAACGCACTCTCACTAGAGAGAACAAAGAAAGAAAGAAAGAAAGAAAAACAGCAATCATCATTTTTAAAAGAGCTAATTCTAGCTAACTAGCTAATTCAGTATTCATCCCCACATCTCCTCTAAAAGTCCTCTAAAGATAACATTTTTGACATGTGACAAATTCTTCTTTTAGGATTTTGGGCTAATGTGGGCTATTTGATTTGCATTTCTTCACAGTGACAAATTGTCACAATTGTTGTCCTAGGAATACTTCCAAAGCTCACAAATGACCACTCTGGCATTGACGGGAGAGATAAGTGCTCCTTTGAGAGAGCCTTCTTTCTGTTCTCCTCTGCCTGTCTGTTGTGTGCATGTGTGTGGGATTGAGTACTAACCCTGTTTACCCCTCCCTGAAGTAGGTGTGGCTGTCCCAGTTTCCTCCAGCACACCTGAGCCTCAGCTTTCATCTCCAGCAGTATATAACCACAATTCTCTTCTCTATTCCTATCTGGATTGTTAAGCTACTCAATATGGTGGAGTAATTCAGGCCTCTTACTTTGAAACTGTGTGCATTCTAATTTGTTGATCAATGCTGTCCTCCTTGCTCACCGTCTGTCCTGGTGTTCCCGCCCACCTCACTTTTGGAGAAACCTGCCTCGCCCATTCTTGCTCACAAAGAAATACTCACTGTTCCAAATCTGGATTTGGAGAGATCATACCATCACCAGAGCCTGTGGAAAAAAAGAGAAACGTTCCCAGTAGAAAACAGACAAGTCTTACCTGCAATTCCACCCCTAAAACTACAACTGCAACCTGCTGCTGTTTTGACTCAAGCCGACTACAACCAACCTATGCGTGTACCCTGTGAGAACGGTTAAAGTATCAGTACCACCCTGTGGAAACTCAACTGCAAGATACTTAAACGGTTTAAATATTTAATTCTGAAAAAGTGGAAATTTTTTCTTCTTGTGAATTCAAAAATGTCCCAGTCCTTGAATTATTTTCCACCACATCTTGGTCTTTGCACTAAAAGCAACATAAAGGCTGAAAACACAAGCTCAGAGTACCACAGACACTAAAATTATTACCTGCACGACAAATAAAATCAAGTTAGTATTATTTGTTAGATTCATTTCACGTTGGTTTTTCTGTTAAATCTTTTATGACATCATTCAAGGGATTAAAAATAATGACTATCTACATACAGCAGGGCACCATGAATTCACACTTGGTATGTAACAGTTCTTTTTATCTGTTATTTCCAAGCTTAATCCTCTTTATTTTTTTTAAACCTATCAGATACATTTGTCATAGTTGCTAAGATGATCATAAAATCACACAAGCATTATCCAGCTTTTAACACTATTTCTTTAAGTTACCTTGATGTCATCGCTGAAGTCAAGGGAAAAAGCCCAAACTCCTGTGGTCAACGAATCTGTGTGTGTTCCCAAAACGTGCATAGTTGACATCTGTGTGGAATGTAGATGTTGTAAAGTCTACAAAATAAACTACACGAAACATGGACCCTACATCTCGGAGAGCTACAGTTCTTTGATCCGATTTAAATAAAGGGTACCCTCAACAAAACAGCCTCTAATTATTTTGTCTTTGAATTTGAAATAAGTATGCTCATGGGACTCTGGGGAAGGTCTGAAAGAGCTGCAGCTGAAACTCATTTTCTCATTTCCCTGTGCTCTGTAAGCTCGCCTTCCCGAGCACAGTGGAGCAACAATGAGAATCAAGAGAATTGGATTCAGATTAAATCATGCAGTTAAGGCTTCAGAATACAGGGTTTGTAAGGGTTTATCTTCATCTGTTGCAAAAAAAAAACCACCCACACCTTTTGAAAATTGAGCTTTCTTCATAAACACGTCACCGCTGGATTCTGAATGGAAAAAAAGAAAAGTTGGCCCAGTTCCTCATCAGCACTTCCCTCTCATAGAAAACACAATGGCAATGGCAGTATGCCACCTCTGTGCTGAATCACAATATTCACTGGCTTTACCAGAGAGGAAGTGCACGGAGGGACAGCAGATGGAAATATCAGAACCTCTTTTCTCCAAAGGCTGCCTCCAACCCTGTGATTCCCACCATTTGAAGCCCACCTTGACATTTCCAGCTAATGACACCAACTGAGGGCTTTGGATTTTTCATGGTTGTTTTACACGCACATGAACTAATAACATCTTCCTAGATGTAACTGTGTCAGTCACCTTGGGACTGCTGTCCAAGAACGTCCTGTGCAGAATCACTGTTTTTCTCTAGTGCTTTCCACACTCTATTTTTCTAATCAGTTTATTTTTTCCTTTTAACGTCTAAACTCTTCATGTTTATTTTTTTCCACCTCATTTTAATAAGTTACTCCTCTGTATTTGTTTTGGAACAGAAATAATTACATTCAGCATGATCCTGTGTCGTGTTTTACATTATTCCTGGTCATTGCAAACGAGTTCCAACTGCACAAGCACCTTGATATTATTACCTGTAATTCTTTCTGAGAAAAGCTTTAGTGTTTAGCGATCACATTTCCCGCTGCTGCTCTTTTTAGATGAAATGTGCTCAACTCATAATCCATGTTGTTAAAGCAAACACAGTCTACTGGTTAGGCAGGAAAATTTTGCTCTCCAAATAATTTTTTTCTGCCATTTGTGCAGACCAGCACCCCTTGAACACCATTATCAAAGTAAACAACTCCCTTTCTGTGCCATGCTGTTATATAGATATAATCATTAATGGGTTCATCATTTTGAGAAACCTATCTTCTCTCTAACCAAAAGTAAGAGATCAGGATCAACCTCACATATCAGCCTAACAAAAACAGCAGAAAGGCAAGAAGCAGTTGCGTACTTCCCTGTATCTCTACATATACGCCTATACAGCCCTACAGAAAGCTGTGCTTTAGGCCGCGTAGTCAAGAGTCACTTGCACTCTCTCTTGAGGTTATTCTCCACAGAGTGCACGAAGCCTGTAAACGTGTCATGAGAACAGCAGGAGATAACTGCGCTGCCTTCTTGGTTTTCAAGCCTCTGAAGCCTACCTTTGATTTTCCTCTGCTCTCAGCTTTGCATTGATACCATCTGGCAGGAATAGAGAGCTAGTGAGCAGAAGGAAAGAGGATAGGAGGGGAATCGGGGAGCACTCGGCTGTCTGATTAATCATGCTAATCAGCGATGAGGGGTTAGAAGTCCATTAACCTGTTCGGAAACGCCACAGACTGTCATGGAGTTGAGGGCGCAGACCCAATGGAGCAGAAGCCACAGATGGAGAAAGAAAAAAAAATCTGGATCCACATAGCAGCAGACTCAGGAGAGAAACACCTGTATTGATGATGGGATGAAGAGTGTTGACAAAATATGGATTCGGCTGTCCTCTTATGCATCACAAATACCCCCTAAGCCTTTCCTCCTACCCCAAGACTGTTAGCAAATCAGTGTCCAAACGGTCAGCGGTGTCTACAAAACAGAACTGCAAGGATAAAAGGATAATTCAACGCCAGGCCAACATGTGGGCTAATGTTACTAAAATAGCAGCCGAGGTGGTTGGTGTTTTCATTTAAATCATAATGAGCTGTGAGATTACGAGCCGGCCCACTAAAATGATGGTTTAGACTTTTCTCCTAGTGAGAGGCTTTATTTCTCCGGTGTAGCCAGAGGCATGAAGAAAACATGCAGCAGTCTCCCAACATAGAGACATCAAAGAGACTTCCAGTACATCTCTGTAAATGAAAATATAGATTTTTCTTTTTTAACAATAACAATAATAATAAAAATCTCCATTAACATCTAGACATTGGAAAATCTTACCTATAGCCCATTTGTTGCCATTGGCATCCGAGCCCTCAGAGGAAATGGTCGTTTAAAATAAATTAGATTCCACTTTTGTAAAGTTTTGTCACGGCTATCTCCAACACTGGAGACTTTCAAAACCCGTCTAAAGACCCACTTTTATTCTCTGGCTTTTAAATCAAGATGAGTCTGTTCCTATTGTTCTTTCCACGATTCTATTGTCTCTTAATCTATGTTCTATTTTATTTGGTATGTCTTCTGCTTTGACTGTGTTATTGTACAGTACTTTGGTCAACAACGGTTGTTTTTAAAAAATCTATATAAATGAATAAACTTGAACTTGAAACTTGAACTATATCAAAACATGAGAAGGCTGTTTAAAAGGCTGAAAAGTAAAGCAGTCATACAGTGGGGGAGTTTGCTGCCACAGATCTTTTTCATCGGGGGATTTTTTGTAGGGGGAGTTGAATAAAAACCTTGGAAGTGTAAAAGAGGACTAAAAAAAATAAGCTAATGCAACATTTATTCAGATATGTCTTGAGTCAAAATGTGGATTAAACCTCCAAAAAGAAAATCCACCATCAAATGCAAGGTTAGTATTATCCTGGAATTTTTTTAGAAAGCTGAGTATTTGTAAACAATGCTCCTGCAGTCAGGATCCAGATTATCACGGTTTCTCGAGTCTGACGCCTTTAAGCAATAAAAACCTATCCTGTTTTTCCTGTTGGCATCAAGGACCATGAAGCGCCTCTGCCTTTGGCTCTGTTGATTCCCGCTTTACAAGAATTTATTTGTTTGTGCTCACAGATTCAAACTGGAGAAGAAAGTGGAGAGCAAGGTTACGCACTGTAAATGCAGACTGCTGACCAGTATTCCCATATGGAAAAGATATATATAAATCTTATAAAGTTTGTATCTGTCTTGTGTGAAACTTGTATGAAAAGCATACAAGAGTGAAAACAGATATAAGATCCCTTGAAAAATTATATAAATGAAACGTATGTTTTGGATACTTACTAAAAAAATATATGAAAGTAATGAGAAAGTTGCCACTTTCATGAGTAAATCATATAAGCCATATATGATTCACTATATGAAGTAGGCCACATCTTATGCAAGTCTTTTATAAGTTTTTTCTATTTCTTTTCCATATGGGTTCTGCGGGGACGCAAATTCAGACATTTAAGCCAGCCTCTCTCTCTCTCTCTCTCTGTCTCTCTCTCTCTGTCTCTCTCTCTCCGCCTGTCTCTTTATTTCACTTAGTGTCTGCTGGTGGGTGCGGCGACATGCATGGGCTGTAAATATCTACTCTAAAGATGATGGATTTTTCAGGCAGGATGAGCAATTTTGAAAATAAAGCACTCCAGTGTGAGCAGCTACTGAGCAAACATCCATTGCTGTTTTTAGCCATAATGTAAACATCACCTCCCCAAGCCTATTTTGCATTAATGCTCCTCACATATACAGTATAAACACATCATTATTCAGCAGGATGGCTTCAATCAAGACAGCTTATTATGTATACAGTATGCTGATTTTCATAGTGGAATACGTTTATGTGAATAATAATGTAAAAAGAAAAAGACATCTTGCTTTACTCTGCTTTGCCACATGCTGAAAAGTTCTAGGTCTAGAGAGCTCACCCATCAATAATGAATTTCAGTGGCAATAAATTAAAAAAGTCCAAAAGTAATTGACTTTTTTATTCAAAACAAATAAGTCAAGTATATATAAGCCCGATATGTACCTGCAAGCTTTGAGAATCACATTTAACTTTTTTCGTTTAGCTCGAAAGGAGAAATGGGCAAAATGAATGATATGTAAATTGTTTGTTGGTAAGAGGTTGTGTGTTTAACTGTGTGTTTAACATTAACTTTGCAAACGAATTTCACAGGAAATTCCAGATGGTTTTTGCTTTTTCCGGTGTAATTTGGATGAAGGTCTCTGTTTTTGTAGTATGCATGGAAGTCCCAGCAAGGTTATCATTAGAAAATAAACATGGCAAATTATGGTGTCAGGCGTATTTATAGTTTTCTATCTTGGACCTACTTAAAAAAAAGAAGAAGAGGAGGAAGAGGAAGAAACTCTTAATAGTTAATCTCCTTTTCATCGATTTTGTCCTTCACTACGTTTTCAGGTAAATATCTGGTTCTGTCACAGTCCTGGGTCGGTTCGACCCAGCATTTTGAGTTTCTTACGTTTTGGTTTGTTTTTGCATTATGGATTCGTTTTTATTCTCTGGTGATACTGTTTTATTTTGTAGGTCTGTGTCCTATGTCAGTGCGTTCAGCTTTGTGCTCTCCCTGTCTCGTCAGTGTAATCAGCGTCAACCGTGTCTCCCAGCTGTTTCCTCTTCGCTCCGTTCACCTCTCGTATTTAGCGTCTGTGTTTCTCTGTGAATCTTCTGTGTACTCAGCATTATTCCGTGTTTCACCGTGTCTCTCTGCTCCTCGCCCCGTGTCCTCCTTTTGTGTTAGTTTTCCCAGTTTAGGTTTATGTTTCGGTTCTGCCCGCTTCTTGGTTATTACTCACTGTAAATAAATCTCACTTGCACCTCCACCACTGGCTGCTATTTGGATCCTCCTTCTCACCTCCACACGACTGCCACCCCAGCCGTGACAGGTTCTGTGCCCATTGATTTCTCCTTTGGGTACCAGCTACCCAATTTCCACATTTTACACTGTTAAGTTTTTAGAAGCTACAGCAGCGTGCTGCAGATTGTGCTTACAGTAGTACAACACCGGCAGTGACAGTAAACCAAAATGCTAAGAATCGAAATTTATGATTTACGCTTTAGACTTGCAGCCACTGTATCGTGGCTCAAGAGTTGGGAGTTCGCCTTGTAATCGGAAGGTTGCCGGTTCGAGCCCCGGCTCGGACAGTCTCGGTCGTTGTGTCCTTGGGCAAGACACTTCACCTACTGGTGTTGGCCAGAAGGGCCGATGGCGTGATATGGCACCCTCGCTTCTGTCAGTCTGCCCCAGGGCAGCTGTGGCTACAACTGCTTGCCTCTACGTGTGTGCGAATGGGTGGATGACTGGGTGTGTAAAGCGCTTTGGGGTCCCTAGGGGGGGCTAGTAAAAGCGCTATACAAATACAGGCCATTTAGACTTGCTATAGAGCCTCTTTTATCAGTTCATCTTACCATAATACATAAAATCTATATCTACTCCTCCTACAGAATGAGGATTTACAGAATCAAACCTGGCATGCAACTTAGCCCCCTGCAGGTTCTTCTCTTCGTCATATATCATCATGTAATCTGTCAACCACCTACCAACAGGCAAAAACAACTTAATTGTAGAATTTTAGCATCCTCTAAAGGCATCCTATGATTTTCATTTGATGACCCTAACATCTTTTTTAAATCCACAAAACCTTAATTATGCACAATCCATTATGAATCCATGTTGCTACGTAACTAACAGACTAAAGTGAATACACTAAACCATATAGTAGCATGGACATTTAACATAGTGCTGTAATGTTTTTACATGATGATACTTTTGCAAATGTAGTTTGTTTCATTGCATTTGTTGTACAAACAGAACTTTCATTGTGCAAATTAGAGAGATGAATATTTGATTCATGTTCTGCACAAACACACAGTAAAAGCTGCCAGACTGAACAACGAGGCTATATTAACGTTTAGTGCCAGACCTGCCGATACTGGCAAGACTAAGACAAGTAATAGTAATAAAAATATGTATTATGTATTATGTTCTTTGCAAACAGCTGGTATTTTGAATCTGTATGCTATTATTTATTCATCCCTGTGGCGAAATTTGTCCTCTTGCATTTTAACCTATCCTAACTATTTAGGAGCCATGTGAGGCCACAGTACATCACCAGGGGACCAACCAAGAAAGTGCTTTAGTCAAGGGTATCTTTAGTACATTTGGTAGCTTATTTTATTTATATATATATATATATATAAAGGGAAACGGGGAGAAAGGAAAATGCCAGGGTTAAGACTTCAAACCCGGACCTCAGGGGACATTTAGATTTAAATTTAGATTTTGTTTAGTTCTCTCAAGCAGAGCTAAACCTAATTCCAATGAAAACACAGGTTTGGTTTGTATAGAGTGTGCTTCAGTTTTGTAAATTCAGAGTTTTCCCATAGCTGTGCCAGTGAGATCCTATCACCAGGCTCTGGAAGCACTCTTTCCACTTCTGTTCTTTTGATAAGAAACAAAACATCACAACACAAATAGTCTTTATATTGGTGCAGATGAAGAGAGGCTTTCAGTGACTCATTTTTGCATGCTATGAATAGAATACCCTTTCTCTGAACCTGCTGCATTTCAGATCTGTTTCTGGATGCAACAAAAGCCTCCAGTACAAAAAATACATTAATTAAAGGGCATAAAGATCCTTCTCCTGGTCAATTCTGTTGTGTAGACTAATCACTTAGTCCAGCAGAACAAGCTATTTAGAAACGCCAAAGCTCCATTAAACAGACTTCTTATCTTTTCTCCGCAGATCTGAGGAATCCCAGACTACTGTATCTGATTCTTTCCAAACATTGACCTCCCTTGAGGCTTTGTTAGATAATTTTTTCTGAAATACTGGCTATCTTTAATTCATTTTCTTTCTTTCTATTTTAACTGTTTTATTTTCCAGCGAACCACAAATGCATTTCATTCACTTTCTCTTTTTTTCAAGGCCCCTATATTAATTATTCGATTGTGGCCCGCAAACCACAAAGTAAACATCACATACCCCAGCAAGGGAGTGCTTAAAGGCAGAACAACAGTGCTTAAATAAGAAAAACCTGTAACAAACGCAGCATGCTCAATTTATCACTCAGTACACTGTGTTTCTGGTCCAGCCAGGAAGTCTGAGCTTGGACGAAGGCTGCTGAAAATTGGATCTGTTATTTATCACTATAACCATAAACCATGGGAGAAGATCAGGAAGAAAAAGGGAGGAGGGAGGATGGGAGTAGTCTTGTTAGGAAGAAGCCCATATCTCCATAGGAGTGATTGATGGGGTTGAGGAATTGGTCCTGTCATGGTGCAATTACACACAGTCCGGCAGGATGTATTTGAAGGACATAGCCGGAGAGTGCGGACTATGAGGATGAAGTGATTCATGCTAAAAGGAAAAGTGGCAAAACAAATGATGTTATGGTCTTGACCTTGTAGAAGCGACAAGATATCATCCCTCTTGTTAATTTTAAATGATTCTCTGACTGGGAGGTTATTTCATACTGCAGATTTCTTCATAGATGGCCATGTGTGTTCATTTTGGAAAGGCTTGAGCTGGAAAGCTTAGACCCCCATCCCTTGATTTTTCTAGCAAGTCATCAGTTGGTGTGTAGCTCATATATATAGGAGGTGCAGCACTAATATATATATTCATATTAAAGGGGTTTTTTTTCCAGGCTGTTTTTAATATTAGGTCACCTTTTTTTCTGTTTAACAGCAGTGGTGCTCTCTGTCCCATTATGAAGGTTCAGTATGAATTCCGATATGAACTCAATATGAAAACCAACCACGAGAAGCAGAAGGTGGATCTGATATTTGTCAATTGCAAATTGACTTTAATATTGATTATGATCTACAACATCTCCTTATCTATAAGCGATTTAACCCACAGATCTGACTATAGCTGTTCTAACTGGTATATACAGTAACTCTGAGTAATAATCATCACCCATGCCAAGTCCACCGATCATGTTACTCCTTCAAGAGTTCCCCGCTCACCAACCCAGTCAATGCAAGCTTCTGCTCCTCACTTTTAAATCTCTCAATGACTTGTGAGAGTTCAGTTTCATTAGATGCACCATGTCCTCCTGATTAATGGCAGACTTATCAAGTAGGTCACCGTACAACTCAGATCAAAATTTAAAGAACCGCAGGCCTCACTTATCTCAGTTAAGGTCATAGTTCATGATTCAGCAATAATAAAGAGACAAAAAATGGCATCCACGGGAGAGTTTCGAGAAGAAAAACCACTGCTGACCAAAAAGCAGCGGTGCATTTCACAAAAGGAACATCGTACTAACAGTCAAACATGGTGGTGGTAGTGTGATGGTCTGGGTCTGCTTTGCAGCTTCAGGATCTGGACTGTTCGCTATAACTGATGGAACAGTGAAATCTGCTCTTTCTGTGAAAGGCAATTATTTTTTCACATCTAGAGCCAGGTAGGTTTAACTATCTTTTTTTTATTTAATAAATGGAATTATCATTCAGAAACTGCACTTTAAAATGTATTTGTCTTGTCTTTGTCTAATATTAGGGACAGCATGGTGGCACAGCGGGTATGGGGCAGCACAGCTGGTGCGGTGGTTAGCAATGTTACCTCACAGCAAGAAGGTCCTGAATTTAACTCCTCCATCTTGCTGGGTTCTCTGCATGTTTGCCTGGGTTGTCTGCAGGTACTCCAGAGTCCATGGTCCAAAGCCTATCTAGAAACCTTTAATCAAAAGACATGTAATTAGTGGGGATATTGGGGGATATTTATATTAGTAGTAGCAGTAGCAGTAGTAGTAACAATCTGTAGCACTTCATTGCGGTCTTTTGTTTAACATTTTATGTGATGTGATGATGATGGTTATAGCACATGCATAATATCAATGCAGTTTTTCTCTAAATGAAGCAGCAAAATTAAAACTTTTACTTCTGATCATCAGTTATAATTCTTCAGTTCATCACTCAAGTGCATAAACTACTCTGCAAACATAGTTTGTTTTAGAGGCAATTTACAAAATTTGCTAAACTAAAAAGCTTTTCAGTCAAAGCTGATAGCAATGCTACATTTGGTCACAGACCAGACCATGGTGATAGTTGCTAGAGGAGAAGAAATACAAAACTGATTTTTTTTTTTTGTAGCAGGCCAAAAAAGGGTCAAGGAATCACCTAATCACCTCACCTGCTAAAATATTTAACACGCGTTATGAAGGCATCAATCAATACAAAGTCACTCCCAGAATCCCTTCTTCAGCTACTGAACTGTAGTTGTTTGTTCACGGTGCAATTAACATAGTGGATCCCCAAAAAATGTTTCATTTATATCTCTCTGCAGTCTCCTCACATCGCACAAAGGTTTTAATCTGAGGCTGTGTCAATGTTTACACTGCTTTTGGCTCAGAGACAAAGAACGGCAAATAATACTGTCATGAAATGTAACATAAAAGCCTTCATGATGTGATTAGGCCGAACTGAATCAAACTGTGTAGTCCATATGAGTTGGCAAGAGGGAGAGGTATTATCTATAATCTCGTGCTTTCATTACTTGCCCAGTGGTTTCCAGCTTTCCCAATACTTTGTAAACTCGCTGTTGATCTCATCAGCAGTGGCCAAAGAGACAGCTGGCCCTGCTGACTTTGAAAAAGCATACTCAGCAGTTCTCCGTGGACAACAGTGTGGCAAGTGACTGTGAGATGATCAGTTCCCCAAGAGATTTTGAGAGTTTGTGGTGGATTTACAATACCCTGTCTTACCTTCAAATCTACTCAATACTTGGCTTTTCTTCCTTCCTCCCTTTCTTTCTCTCTTTCTTCTGACTTCCCTTTTCCATGTGGCACTCAGCCCCTTTCTATTCCCTGTCCTCCAGCTTTACTTGTTCTCTCTCGTAAGCCAAAGTTTTTGTTTAAACAAGCAGATTTGGTGTCAGGATCAGCATCTGTGTCCCGTCTCAGGTGGCCTCAGCATTGTCTAGTCTAACTAATCTTTGTCAGTTGAGAAATTCTGAATAATACATGAATGAAAATTGATATTAATAAATATCCAAAGCCCTAATCTAATAGACTTTGAAGGTGCAGTGATGTTTCAGAGCATATTAGCACTTGTCACTGGTGCCACATCAGTGGCATCCTAGCAGATTATCTAAATTGATTTGGGCATGAGGGAAGCAGGAATTTGATGATGCATTGGATTTATTGTGTGTTCTGTTGCACTCAAACAAAACAAAAGTTGAGCAGAACCAGCACACTAACAAAACAAGAGGCAGAGGGACGATATTTTATGTGCTGTGACATTTTTTTTTTTTTTTTTTAAAAACCTCTTCAATAACCATCCATTAATCCTCTTCTGCTGATTCAATTCAGGGTCGCAGAGAGGCAAGAGGCAACGTACACCCTAGATATGTCATCAATCTATCACAGGGCTTAACACAGGGACAGACAACCATTCATCCTCATGTTCACCACACTATCTCGCCACCAAAAATCTTTTACTCCCTGGTTTGTCCCCATGCTATTCATTAGTTTTGGTAGTTTCTAGTGTTGTTTTCATCCTCTGCCTTCTCTGATTTCCTTTGGTTTTCATGTTATTTGGCTTTTCAGGTGCTTACCTCTTGCCCGTGTTTGTGTGTAGGCAGGGAAAATACTTGTTCAATATACGCTTTTCCATGCTATTGCAGGTTGCTATATTATAAACCTCATGCCTTTGCTCATGTCATATACTCGCTGTTTATATTTGGTGACCGTTGTTTATTGCCTATCGCAGCCAGTTTTACTTACGTTAGTAGTTTTCCATCCTCGCGTTAGTCCTGCCTGTGCTGTTTTAGTCATTTCCTGTGTTATTCTGTTTTATTTTACACTTCACTTGCTTGCATTTGCAGCCATTGGTCTGTTTACTACAATTCTATTGTCAGACCCATGTTCAGTTATCCAGTCAACCTCAACAGTATATATTATTCCCAGAGGCGCCGCTTACCATCAAGCAAAGGTGGCAACTGCTTCGGGGCCACAGGCCAGGTTTTGCATGTGTGTGTGTGTGCCCCTCCTGATTCCCCTTGCACATGGTGAGCAAACAAACCTCATGACAACAGCAAAAGCCACAACATGAAAATTAAAAGGAGCTATCCATCTGGGAGTGAAAAAAGAAGAACCAAAATGTTGTTAGTCCAGTCTTAACTAAGAGAGAGCGAGACTTAACTATTCGCATTTTTGTTTAGTCATTTACCATTAGTTAACTTTGCTAGTGTAGCAAATGTGTTAAATGCTTATAAATTTCACCAAAACACCCATTTTTTATTAAATAGTTTATTTTGTGTTTTAATCTCCTGCCTATGTGTTTTGAGTCTGTGTGTGTTTGTGTGGTTGTGAAATGCATGATGACGTAGGCGTGTGCATGTGTGCCCCGGTCACAGCTCCTTCCAGCATGGCCGGAGGAAAGCCTAGCAGACGTGCAACACACACAACTGTTGGTTTTCTGTATTTCCATATATTACAGTGATTGACAGTAAAGAGCCCAGAGATCCAGTACTGTTTCCTGCCTCCTACTTAAAGGCCAGACGACAGGCATCAGGCAACAGGGGTAACACGGATTACACTAACATAGCTGCCTAGTGTGTCCAGCAGTCAGGTGACCAGGAGACAGAGCCGGGACACCAGCAGTTGACTTGTAGCTAGTGTAGCAAGCAGGCTAAAAGACTGTAGAAGCTCATAACTACAGTGTTAACATTTCATAAGTTGGTCTTGGGCTTAAATAAACATGGTCTCTGTCATTTCTAGATTAACATTTAGCATCTAGATTTGAAATCAGCTAACTTGAACTGTACTGCTTTTTGATTGTTAAGTGATTAAAGCTGTGTCGAATAAGCTAACAGAATTAATACTCTGGTGATAAACGTTAGTTGGATGGCTCGCCTGCCTATAGCCCCAAAAGACTAATTATGAACTCTTGCAGTCATTTTTTAGAATTCCTCATGTTGTTTCCTTGCTTTTCTCTAATGTGTTGCTTTCCTTGTGTTTGCACTTGTTGATTGTTTCTTGGACTTTTCCCTTTTGCCTGCTCCTCCTTCGAATTTGTTTGCTTCTGTCTGCACGCTTGTGTATGACCACTGACTTTTTCGGATTAAAGATAGGGAATTGTTGGATGCTTATTCTACATTTTGGTGCCTTGAATTACACCCATAATTGTTATACGTCAACTATTCGTCGTATAGACCATCCTGTAGTTTCTGTGGGTGAGGACGGTCTCCAAGAACCCCATCACAGAAAACTCCAAGACATGTTTACAGATTTTGAGTATTTGATCTTAATGACAGACAAGAGATACAAAAGTCTCCAATGTAGGTGTCAAAATGTTTTCATTTTAGATTTCAGTGATACTTTGTTCGCTCGATTTTGTACATCATAATAGGCAACTTAATGAGGTAGTTATTGCTTATTATCCAGGAATCACTGAAACCTTATTCAACATTAAGTTGAGACTATCAACTGAAAAAAAATCTGTGTTGCAAGTGTTCCATCTTCAAATTGGAGGAACATTACTATGCAAATGGAAAAAATGGATCTAGTGTGGGTTTTTGCTCCTACATGAAAATGTACAGTAATTTGCATGAGTAATGTGCTTGACAGCTCCCTAAATGAGACACAAAATAGTGTTCTATTTAACACGGTGCATGTGCTGTAGTGTTTTAATGTACATTATGTTTGATTTATAGTAGGTTGAGCTTGAGTAAATGAGGATTAATTGGAAATAATTAAAGTTAACTTGGTAAAAATAAAGAAAGAAATAAAACCACAGCAAAAAGATTTCCTTCAGGTGTAGAGCTCTTTTCGCCGAATGAGCTAGGTGTTTTTCAAAATGCCGTTTTTCTTTCTTTTTAGCGGTTGTCTATAAATCCAAGTGAGAGTTTCCCTGATTTGTGATTCAGGCAAAGCATGGAATGGGCCAACAAGTCAGCCGTATTCATTATTTTAAGACAGCAGTCTACACTGAAGAACAGTTATTGCTCTGCCGTATGGCTCAATAGATTTTGGCATTAATATGCAACACTCTTTTAACTTTCATTATTAACCTCTGGGCAAGACCAGTGTGCGGATGACACATATGAAAGAAAAGAGACCCCATCCCTCATGTTGAGCTTGAGTGAGAAAATTCAATAGTGAGCTTAGGAAATGAAAAGAGCAGCTTGATAAGAGAAATGACTAGAAATGATTATTTTTTCAATCCCTTATTGTGAGCTGTCTCCATGAAAGGCCACGAGTGCCTGTCACGAGTAATTCTGTTTTCATAGAGAGGTCTAATCCAGGCTCTCCATACTGTCAGGTCCACTGCCTCTCATTGTGTTCACTGCCTATCTGATTATCTACAGCATTACAAGTAGCCAGAATCACATTGCCTTATTGTTCTGAGTATAATACGTTTCGGCCAGATCTGAGCTTTTCAGAACCATGACGATGAACTTCTTTGAATGAGTTCACCGCCAAGTCCGTAGAGGGGCCGTAATGACATTCATAACCTTTCTCTGTATCCACTTGTCATATTTACCTTTGAGCTGTTACTTTTAAAGGACTTTGTTTACGTTGATTGGTAGAAACTGTTGGTGTGGACACTTTGACATCCTGAAATATGAAATACTATACTAC
This sequence comes from Neolamprologus brichardi, assembly GCF_056152115.1. Classification (NCBI taxonomy): domain Eukaryota; kingdom Metazoa; phylum Chordata; class Actinopteri; order Cichliformes; family Cichlidae; genus Neolamprologus; species Neolamprologus brichardi. The sequence goes on along the minus strand of NC_142112.1, from coordinate 28,243,252 downwards.
AATTTTTGTGGCGATCAGATATTTTTTCTAAATGGAACAAACAGTTTCTGAAATCAGCTGCAGGAACACCATCTGCTGTGTTTCCATGGCAGAACTTGATTGACATTTAAGGGCTATAATTAGAAAGAGGTGTGGTCTGGCTGTGATCTGTTATGGACGCTGATATTTTTGCTAAGATGAACACAAAGGCCCTCAATTGCTTCAATCCGTAATTACTTAAAAGCAGACATTTGCTCAGTGTTGTAATTGTCTCACAAAAAAATATGAAGGAAATGGCACGTATAAAAAATTATGTGCGTAACACAGCCAACAAATTGTGCCTAAAATCTGTGTGCTGCAATTTAAAAGCCAGGTTTCACGCTGGCTAATAATACAGAAAGAGTCACCTACCAATAATGTAAAAAAAAATTGAAACTCCATCAGCATGACATATTTGCTTTTACTAAGAAAACTGTGAAGATATATTTTTTAAATAGTTACTCTATCCCAATGACAGGTCTCTTAAACATTGGAGACATTTTTCAAGAGGCTCTTAACAATGTCTGACTGATGAAATATTTTGAGTTGGTGAGTTTGCAGTGTTTTTATTGTTACTGCACTCGTCTTTGATCACTCATTCCTGCAGTTTGATGAATTTTGATGGCTGAGAACAGTGTTAAGTGTAGCTCCCAGTGGGGCATTATGGCTGAAGCTGTTGTGGCAATTAGAGATCTCTGACCTGTCTTCATGCTGAGTGCATATTATATATTGAATCAAACAGTGGTCCTGGAGATGTTTGCTGCATGAAAAAAGGGCTTTGCAACTGAAGAATGATTTGGCTGCCTTGCCACACTGTCTTCTGTGACACAAACAAGTACCCTTAATCTTTAAATATCTCAACCTTAAATGTTTGCATGCTTCATTTCATGTAATGTTTTTGAGTGAAAGAGAATGAGAGACACCGGAATGTCATGCATGTAAGGTCACGGTCATGCAGGTTAACTTCTAGTTGCTAGTAATGAAATGCGTCTCCAACCGGTTGGCTTGTTGGCCTTTCCGCTCCAATCAACACATTTCAAAAGATGAAACTTTTATTTTGAAGGCAAACATCTGTTTTCCAGATTTCTTGTTAGGATTTTGAGTTTATTATATTATTTATCATTTCTAGTCTTTGGTTTCTTTGTTAGAGTTCTGTCTTATGGTTTATGTCTCTGTGTTCTCTAGTTGCTCTGTCTCCCCTGTCAGCTGTATCTCTGTGTTATGTTTCCTGTTTTACTTTGAAAGTCCGTGTCTCATGTAAATGCGTCTGGTTTTGCTTCCTTTGTCTCGTTAGGCCTGATTTGCCCCAGCTGTGTTTACCTCCTGTTACCCATTCCCTGATTGCTCCCTCTATGTATTTAAGCCCTGTGTTTCTCTGTGTGTGTTGTGATCGACTCTTATCTAGCTGAGTGCTCTGTTTGTGTAAGTTCACCTTGAAGTCTCAGTTTTGTTACTTTTTGAGTTTTAGCAGTAAATCTGAGTTACTTTCTGTCTCCGGAGTCTGCACTTTGGGTCCTTTTCCTGTCTGCGCACAGCCATTTCCTGACATTTCTTTACAGATCATCTTCCATGCAACTATAGGAACCAAAGCAATCATAAAAAGTCTTTTGGTGCAGCCATTTATACCGCTTTGCTATCAATTTTCATGCTAGCGACTGAAGCCTAAGGAATAAACGACAGGACCTCATGCTACCGTTCATAATAATAAGGTTTGAGGGTTTCAAAATTTACAGGTATTCCTCAGAAGGTCTAGAAAGACTGAAGAAACTGAGTGTTGGCATGAAATTATGTCTAATTTTGTTCACATCTCAGCAAATGACTCTGTATTTTCTTCCAGTATTTCTTTATCTGCAAATTGAAAGTGTGCAGAAAAACATCCTGAAGATGGTAACATTTGGTCGTGCAGAGAGATGACTAATGTTTGCAGTCTTAGATGTCACCGTGACGATATCACTCTCTTTTGTGGTGATCACTCAAAATCCTAATTTGTCACAAGTTATTGCTCACACCAGAGTTTGGAGTTGGTCTCGTCACCATAACAACCTTGTTATTCAGCCTGATCAGCACACAATGGGCTCTGCATCAATGGCAGCGAGAACATTAGCCTACTCTGCAATCAGCCCAATCACTGTGCAAGCCTCTTATCAGGCTGCATGCACTGACAGGGCCTAAAGCACAATCAGATCCATCTCATGAATGAACAAACCCAGACGCTGACTGCCACATTTAATTTGATTGGGCAAACAGTGTATTAATGGGGGCTCACTGGGAGTTAGACTTGTTTGGAACGAATAAGCATTAGAAAACCTTGTGCAAAGTGTGTTATGAATGATGCCTTTGCCCCTTAAAGGCAGTCATTAGAGCACTTAATCATAAATTATTGCTCCTTGGATACCTAGCAAGTCCTGCTGCGTTGATATAAAATTTTCTCCCTGGTGTACCTCATAGCCGAGTGTGCACTTTTCACAGTATAAGATCTACTTATAGGACGCTATAACCATTTTGCTCTCATCATTTGTCATGCCTAATTTCCTGGAATATCTCTTCTGCGAGATTTCAAATCATGTAAATTTAAGTATTTATTTTGCACTTGTTTCATAATTCAGTGGCATCACAGGCTTGCCACTGTAAAAAAATAATCATTCAACACTATTTTCTACAGTGTCATAAACCTCAGATACATGAAGTACAACATTTTAACAGTGATGGAATCACGTTGCTATCACACAAGGGAAAAAAGTGTTTGCAATGACCTTTTCATCAAAAGACTTAAATCCCCCAGAGCATACTTTAGGCTTAATGCCCAGAGCTCAGATTTTGTCAGGAATGGCAGCACCTTTGAAATCAAACTGATGATGTTGCATAATCTATTTTTTACCTCAGGATAGGAAACATCAGGGCCTCTCCCTAAATATGTATATTTCAAGATGCAATATGCTTTAGCGAAAAAATGACATACGGAAAATATATTTCATCATAGTTTCCAAAACCTCCGTGGTTCCTACCAATTAACGGCCACCACAGAAGTTGCACTTTGTTGTCAGGACGTGATGCGCATATTCCTGGGAAGTAATTGTCTGGATTTACTGCAAAACTGTCAAATGTGTCTTAAAAAAGGGAATGCAGTTCATTCTCCACATTACAAAGTAAAATGATTTTTTTAAAAACATAATAAATATCCAGTATGGATTGTAGGAAATTAAAGCTATGTTTTTGCAACCTGGAGATTTTCTTTTTTACTTCCTTCTTTGATGTTGCCTCAGTCTATCGTTATAATTGCTGAGACTTTCTGCTTCCTGTTATGGTTGCTGCTGAGCTTCTGTGGTTGAATTCAAATTCTCTGAATCTTAATTAAAACTTCTTCAGTTTTTCCCTTTTGTGAGAGGAGCACCATGTTTAGCTGCATATTCATCATGCAGTGTATTGTGGCTGATTGATCAAATCAAAAAGCTTCCTGCGCACTCCTCTCCAGAACTGCCTGATTGCTGGAGAGTCATTCAAATGCAGCAGCACAGATGAGTTTGTCTTTGTTGCCTTGCAGCTGCCTTCTGCACTCTGATGAAGATTTTTGGTTTTGGTTAGGATATGTTCCTTTGGCACATTTCTTTTCGTATTTTAGCCCGCAGAAATATCACAGCATAAGTGAATCGTAAAAGTAACCTACAGCAACATTAAATGGGCTATTTTTATTTCACATTGATCACAATAGTGCTCTAGGCGGTATCTTAAAATAATAATGTACTTGTCTCATCAGTATTTCTCATACAGCGAAGCCTCAGTGAGTGTTTACTACAAATTCCCATGTTAAATATAAAAACGTATCCAGTCAGTTGTAAGCTTTCACCACTAACAGTAGTGGTGGTGTACTTTGATCACTGCTCAGTCATTGTGGGCAATGCAAGGGTTTTGATTGAAATAAAATCAAATAAATAAACAGATAAATAAATAAATCTCTTCCTGCTTTGTCAAGCTTCCTCACACTTAAAGTGAATAAATTATTCATCAGGCTTTGCTCAGAAAATTAATGAGGCAGTAAAAGGTGCAAAATAGTAATTAAGCACAGACCTCAAAACAAACACTATAACTAAAAAAAAAAAATCTCTCCTCTGAAAACTGTTGCTGTGCTGAGCTCACTACACCTGCACATATGGGTCATAACAATGAGTCTGGCATTGCCAAACAGCCAAAGGTGCTATGCTCCAAGCTGGTTTCCAAGGTAAAAAACCCTTCTGTTTGCTCATGATTTTCCAGGCTGACGGTCTCAATGCAGAGCCAATTATTTGAAATTTTGGGAATTATGTCTTATGGACTGCAGCAATTTTACTACTAAGCAAAATATTCTGATGCAGAGTGCCTTGAAATTTAACCTGCCCCGAGTCTACCCAAGTCTTTATTCACGAGTTGTTAAATCACAAATTGAGTTAGTAATGGTTATAAATTATTTCCCATCCGAAACTAAAACTTGAGCTTCATGCAAAAGCCTGTATTTATGAATAATGAAAATAACGTAGTTCATAAATATCACGTGTCCTGCAAAATTAATGCAGTGACACTATTTTGGGGGGAAAGAGGGTGAATGAATCAGCAGGCCCTCGCCTGGCAGGACTCCAAAATACTGAAATAAATGGCTGCAGTGTGGCAGCGTGGATGATTCAGCACTGGCAGGTGATACATCTACACTTTAGCAAGCACCTGCATTATGCAAGCATTTGCATAATATACAAGTTTAAGACCAAAAACATGCAGCCTGGTTTCACATGTGCTACATCAGTGAGAAGTTTATAGGACTTTGCTCCCATTCGTTTTTCTAGTATCAGCTGTTTTCTCAGTAGGGCAGGGAGTAGTAAGGGTTACAGAAGATAGCTGTGCAATGTCGGTCTTGGTTAGTCCTTGTTTAGAAAAACAAAGCCACATGCTGCGTGAAGTTTAAATATGTGATCACTAGATGCTACATTACAACTGACAATCTGCACAGGCATCCTCTAGTCTGGGCCTCCAACCCAGGCTCAAGAAATACATCATTACAAATCTGAAAATTAACTTTTTTAAATTTATTAAATTTATTTATTTTTATGATCCCTTTACGTGTTTCAGTGTGGTGAAGACCTCATCAGCCTTTTTACGGCTGAGGGGTAAAAACCATATATTATATATTCTAACAGATTAATTAGGAATAAAGGAGTACAAAACCACACACAGGTGAATGTATAGTTTGATATTTTGGCCTCACATTGGTCAAGATATCACGGGATTGTTTTTTTTTTAACTCCATCTATCCATTTTTTCCATTCATCCAATTCAGGATCATGAGGTGGCTGGAACCTATCCCAGCTGTAACAGGGTGAGAGGCAGGGTACACCTTAGACAGGTCACCAAACACATAGAGACCGACAACCATTCACAACCATTCATTAGAATGACCAGTTAATCCCTCTCTATTTGTGTCTTTGAACTGAGGAAAGAAACTGGAGTACCCAGAGAAAAGCCAAGGCCAAGCCGAGTTAGTACTTATCACGTTTTGCACTGGCAGACAGTGTGGAGGGAGGAAGCGGACCCAAATGAAGACATTTGGAACGAAACTATGATTTAACAAAAGGCGAGCCGTTTACTTGTGGCTGGGAAAAGGTACAAAACAAAAAGCAGATGCACACTCTGCCTCTAGTGATGTGTCCTGTGTGTCGAAGCGTCGAATCGTGTGTCGGGTAATCTCGGGGGCGTTTCTGTGAAGCGCGTATCGAGGCTTGCTTTGATTACGTATGCAGTGACGTTCGAGGCCTCGCGGGCAGTCCGTACCACGTGACTGATTCAGGGACTGGTTCACCGGTTCGCGCCAGATTCGAAATAAAGTGGGCAGAAAAACATAGCTGATTTCCCATCACACTGTGTTGTGGAATTACGTACGTGTTACATAGTTACTTGAGCATTTCTTCTTCGATGGAACCAGGAAGGAAGAGATTTTTTTATTTTATTTTATCTTTCCTAATAAAGTATGCACACAGTAATAAATATCACAAATGATAAGCACCATAATATAAATAAACAACACTACAGATCCTATAATCTGATTTCTGTCTTTTAGTTTATTAAACAGTGAAGCGCCAAATACTAGTTTGTGTCATTATCCAGATGTACATAAGCATGATTACACAGGTACTAGCGGGTTTTGATTATCGATTAAAATCGATTCTAGCTTGGATAACATGATATCGATTCATTAAAATCCTGAATCGATTTTTAATATAAATATTACTACATTTCAACCACCACCAAACAGCTAAAACAGTAAATGAGAGCAGGTACACCGATTCTGCACAAAGACGTAAACACAAAGCGCTGACGCGTCAGAATCAGTGAGATGTCGCCTTTCTCACCAGACAGCACGGACACGGTCGGGGCTGAAAGCTGACAGCTCACTGATTCTAATCTAAGGCATCTGCTGTGATGCTTACACATTAGATAAAGTCTCGAAAGTGTCAGCTTTCTTTTTATAGTTATAAAAATATGCAAATGTACTAATCTATGATCTGAATTATACTATTGACTGACTGTCTGAGGCTAACAGTTACACAATCATACCAAAACTCTGTCCTGATAGTTTCCACTTTCTCTTTTGTATCACACATACTGAGACAATATTCGGGAGAAATAACCAAGAAAACAATTTATTTATTCAGTTTAGAGGTTTACACATCATTATAATCACAGAGCCCGCTTCACTTGAATTGTCCACTTGATGGCGCAGTAGAGCAAATGAATCATCACAATGCTTCGAACCATGAGTCGACCAATTGGGTGGAAAGCTTCAGTTCATCATGAGGCTTCATCTCACCATCACTATCTGCCTCCTGAGGCAAAACTAACTAGAACTAAACTGGGAAAACTAAATGCTAGACACAATAGACAAAGAACAAAACCTTGAACATGATAAAAACCTGAACATGAAAAAACATAGAAACATAGAGGCATGGAACTCAACAGACAACCTGACTAAAAGGATGACAGAGGATTTAAATACACAGAAGGGTAATGAGGTAAGTGGAAACCCACGGGGAACACAGCTGACACAAATCAACATGACACCACAGGGGAAGCAAAACTAAACACACTGAACATAGAAACACAAGACTGTCAAAATAAAACAGGAAACATAATGAGACGAAGACTGTGACAACACAAGCTTGATAATATGACATGGAAAACGTAGACATGAAACATAGCAGACTGGGGAGACGGAATGATACACAAGGAGAGGAAAATAAAACACATAAGGGAACGAGACATAACTAAAAATCATACATAGAGGACAAGAGACTTACACAGGAAACAGAAAACAACACATAAGCAAGGGGGAATGGAGGAAACTTTAACTGAACAAAACCTAATATTCTGATGCTTTCGTTTACTCCGTGCACCTTTGGTGGGCCGTGTAATAAGACAGGGCCGTCAACTCCCCACAATACGAAACATTAGTGGATTTTTTTTTCACCAAAATTGCACAGTGGATTCTTGATTATTACCAGCACACCCACTTCTGTGCAACTCTTTGCAGGGCAATACATTGACACTCAATGGGAACTGGTAAGAAAATTACACGTGTTTGGTAAATAAAAATTCCACTTTACCAGCTCAAAAACTCCAGTATCATCTGCACAGTGTGAAAACAAAGCAATCAGTGCTTCTGGAGGTGTTATTTTCTTTTTAAGCACGAAAAAAGAATAAGTTAAAGTAACACGGATAGAGATAATAAGTTGATAGTGAGGAGGAAGTCTGTCTTACAGACCCTCAAAAAAAAGATGGGAGTTACTAACAACCAACAACTTTTGGCAAATGTTTCCATCCTAGTGATGTTTTGCTAGACATATTTTGCCTGTATTGAGTAAGAAGTGGGAAGATGAGTTCTTATAAATGTTGTAAGGCAGAGTTTCTGTAGCATAAATGCACTTCTGGCTTTCATGGATCACAGATTGGAAAACAGAAAGAGCCCTTTACTTGCCTCCCAGTTTAACCTCAGCTTTTGCCATTGCTGTTTAAATCCTCTGTGATCCCAGGGCTGGGTCACTCACTGCAGGCCACTCAATCACACCTTCACTCGTCGTGTTCTCCATGACAAATAGAGGCGTTCCTGCAAAACTCTCCCTAAACAAATGAATATGTTCTCTACAGTATACTTCCAGACCAGGCCTGCTGTTTTTGCTGAGCCAGGCAAACCGCCTCGCTGTTTGTCACTTCACTGGCCTATATCTCACTCCTCTGGTGATAGGTATTTTTCAGGAAGACAGATTGATACACCAGTCTGCTATTCGCTGCTTGCTGTTCTACAAATAACCTGCTGGTATCTATACATAGCGTGAAATGTGCACTTGTTTCAGAAGATAAACTACACATAAGTAGGGTTCCCTTTTTCTAAAATTTCCTCTCCAGTTAGTTTGTATGTTCCCTCCACTATTGCACAGTGGAAAGATATGCAGGTTTAGTTTCATAATAAAAACATGCAAATATTCTACAGCTGTGTGGAAAATACCTCTTGGTAAATTGTAGCTTTCATTAAATCGATTTTAAAAAAATCAATTTAAATTAGTAATTAGTGTTTTTTGCAAGATATAACTCATTAAAGGTTGCTAGGACACCCCACATAACCTTTGTGACTGTACATTGATCTGGATTACCAAGACAAAGACCCAACAGCACTGTTATTTTTTTTTTCATAAATACAAGAGAAGATCACACTCAAAGACTTGACTGCTGGCTCTGCAAGCTTGACCTGCAGTATGCTCAGACTAAACTTTCATATATGTTATATTCATTACATGAAGTGAAATATATCGAGCTTGAAAAGATTGTTCATTTATACTTTCAGTACTTGACTGAGGCTCCTTTGCCATGAATTACTGCATCAGTGCAGTGTGGCGTGGAGGCTATCAGTTTCCTGACACTGCGGGAGCCCAGGTTGCTTTGATAGATGCCTGGAGCTTATCTATAATTTTGGGCTGTATGTCCTCATCTCCCTAATGATAATAGGATAATACCCCTTGGTAATACCCCATCAATTGCTTATGGGGTTTAAGTAAGTTGGCAAATGTTGCGATATCAGTTTCACCCCGGTTCTTTTTACTCCTCCAGCATCCAGAGACGACACAAAAAACCCTTTTTTCATCTTCATTTATCTTCATTTAAGCATGCATCTTCTAGAAGGGAAGACGTGCAAGGCCGGTGTCCCTCTGCAGATCTTCACTCCTTTGCCTGTGAAACACAGTTTTGTAGAAGCGTATGCACGAGCACGTGAGTGCCTGTGTGTGCGCATACCCGTGTGTCTATGTGAATGCACGTGAGTGACTGTGCATGTGGATGTGGGTGCGTTGTAACAGTCAAAGCACTGTGTGTCTCTCTGTGTACGTGACTTCCTGTCGGTCATAAAAGTAATCTCCTCACCCAAGCTACACCAAATTCCTCTACACGACAGAGAAAACACAGTTAACATATTACAAACACTGAGACCCCCACCCAGGTCTCCCCTGGGGAATTTCCACTCAACATTAACTTCTCTTTGTCTTACTTTCACAGTTCAAAGTGGGGAAGGGCCTCCTAGAAATCGACTCCTAAATTCATGACACACTCAGGCCTTTATTGCATCCAGGGCAGCGTCAGTGTCTCTACAATAATTCTACATCCTACCTAACACATTTTTAAACTCTCAAATAAGCTACGCATATCTTCAAGTCCTCCTTTTTATCTGCCCTAAGGCAGATAAAACTACACTAAATCTTTTACTATAATGTTTTCATACTGCAACTCCCCATTTCCCAAAAGTGGCATCATGGTGTCTGCGTTTGATGTTAGAGTCACTGCAATGAATTAATATCTGTCCTTCTATCTTCCGAGTCGGGTAATGCTCTGCTCCTCTCCTTTCTTCAACTTCCGGGGTGGACTACCCTTCAGTCGTTGCATGGATCAGGGATTTATTCTGTCCCTGGGCTGGGATCCATGTAGGGGGTCTCAACCGAGTCCCCCTTTCTTACCAAGAGCCTTCCAGACCTCCTAGGCTCTTCCGCCACCGCACACTGGTTCCCGTGGTGCCAGGTCTCACTGTTCCTTTCAGCTGGACTGGGTGTGGGATCCTCTCCACCTCCTTGAATTCTCTGGTCCCGCTTGGGCCCGACCTCTTCTTCTTGAGCCCTTTCCGACAGACCCAATTTGCCTCTGGCACTGCATGCTCCTGGTGTCTGTACCGCTTACAGAACCATAACTCCATCGCTCCACCTCCAACTGAAAAATGAATCTCCCCAGAAAACCCTCTTTTGGCACATGGACCTCGCCATGCGTCAACTCAACACAATTAGAGATGCACATGAAAGTTGCACATTCTCTCAAAAAATTCCCAGGGCTTCTCCTTTGGACTAACTCTACTCCCAGCCTGTAACCATTTCACACAAAAACATTAGCCGGTGGTTAAATGTTAAGCTTGTTTAACTCCCAGCTCCACCTGGAGCCTGTATCCTGGAAGACAAATCTGTAAGTTAAATCAAACTTCACATCTGCAACCAACTGTAGCTCATAAGAGAAATAAAGTATTCAGCATCAAAGACAAGTATCAGCAGGTTTTCTCAAATCATTAAACCACAATTATTGCCATAATTTGCCCCAAATCATAAATCATCCCAATTTATCCCACATTTTAATCAGTGACTTTCCTTAAGCAATGTCACTCCACTCATTTATCACTTTGAGCTTTATAGTGGTCAGCTAATAAACCCAATATTAAACTATCCCATAAACTGCATCTCCTATTCCAGAGGTGCTGTAAAAGGTCATAAAGTTAACCCTGGTGCTGTAAAAAGAGTGACACTGGTTTCAACACAGTATATGTGTGGTATCTATATGGTATCTAACCAGATTCTTACTCTGGATGGCATTACCTTGGCCTCCAGTAACACTGTGAGGAACCTTGGAGTCATTTTTGACCAGGATATGTCCTTCAACGCACATATTAAACAAATATGTAAGACTGCGTTCTTCCATTTGCGCAACATCTCTAAAATTAGAAATATCCTGTCTCAGAGTGACGCTGAAAAACTAGTTCATGCATTTATTACTTCCAGACTGGACTACTGCAATTCATTATTATCAGGATGTCCAAAAAACTCACTGAAAAGCCTTCAGCTAATCCAAAATGCTGCAGCAGAGTACTGACAGGGACTAGAAAGAGAGAGCATATTTCTCCTGTTTTGGATTCCCTTCATTGGCTTCCTGTTAAATCTAGAATTGAATTCAAAATCCTGCTCCTCACATACAAGGTCTTAAATAATCAGGCCCATCTCATCTTAATGACCTTGTAGTACCATATCACCCTATTAGAGCACTTCGCTCTCGCTCTGCAGGCTTACTTGTTGTTCCTAGAGTATTTAAAAGTAGAATGGGAGGCAGAGCCTTCAGTTTTCCGGCCCCTCTTCTGTGGAACCAGCTTCCAGTTTGGATTCAGGAGCCAGACACTATCTCTACTTTTAAGATTAGGCTTAAAACTTTCCTTTTTGCTAAAGCATATAGTTAGGGCTGGACCAGGTGACCCTGAATCCTCCCTTAGTTATGCTGCAATAGACGTAGGCTGCCGGGGGATTCCCATGATGCATTGAGTTTTTCCTTTCCAGTCACCTTTTTCACTCACTATGTATTAATAGACCTCTCTGTATCGAATCATATCTGTTATTAATCTCTGTCTCTCTTCCACAGCATGTCTTTATCCTGTCTTCCTTCTCTCACCCCTACCGGTCGCAGCAGATGGCCCCACCCCTCCCTGAGCCTGGTTCTGCCGGAGGTTTCTTCCTGTTAAAAGGGAGTTTTTCCTTCCCACTGTCGCCAAAGTGCTTGCTCATAGGGGGTCATATGATTGTTGGGTTTTTCTCTGCATCTATGAAGCGCCTTGAGGCGACTTTTGTTGTGATTTGGCGCTATATAAATAAAATTGAATTGAAATTGAATTATATGTCTCACACTATATTCACTTCTCCCCTGTAATATTCAACATTTTCCCAAGAACACAGTGTAATAGCATAATCACTCCTGTATAGGGATGGGTACCGGTACTGTCATAAACGGTAGTAACCAGACCGAAAAGCAGCGCACATTTCGGTGCTTTATTTCGGTGCTTTTTTTTTTCCTGAGCTGTGATACACTTTAGATTCTAGCCAATCGTTTTACGTTTCCGAGGATAGTAGGCGGGTCCAGGTACGTACATTCTTTTAGAGCAGAGCTACAGATTAAAAATGCCCAAGGCGAAGCGGTCAAAAGTCTGGCTGTACTTCACAGCAAAATATGCAAACTCAGCAGCCTGCAACAAGTGCTTTAAGCTGATACTGTGATACTGTCAAAGGAGGTAACACCTCAAATCCGATGAAACACCTGGCGTTTTTTTTAAAAGCCGAGAAATGCGCCGTATTTGGTAGCTTGCTGCAAGACCTCACACCGAGCACATCTACTGCGGGTGTGGTGCCTGCTATCGGACCCGGAGTTAGCAACATCCCCCAAAAACCCGAAGAGGAGAGTCCTGGCCCCTAGCCCTGCCAGTGTAGCAGAAATGATGACGGATGATGGCAGCAGCAGCCGTTCTTCTCTGGGTGAGTAGCTTAATGTTGTTCGTGTGTAATTTACGTTGAGTAGGCTAACCACGTTATTACATTAATGCATGTAAGGTGAACTAGCAAACACCGTCATAGTTACATGCAGCTGTCTTCTTGTTTGATGGCAGATACTCCCTTCACCCTGGCCAAAAAGGCTAAAATGACCAAAGAAAAAGTGGAAAACAGTTAAACATGAGAGGTTTTTGGACAAAGTTTGTGTTTTTTTCCATTGTTTAAGCACTGCTTCCAGCCAAGAGTGATACCATATATGCCCTATAGCTGCAGAAAAGGCTAACATTGTTATCTTTTTACAAAAAAACAGCTGAACATGAGAGGTTTTCACTTTCACTTTCTCACAGTGACCTCTGTGAGCAACACAAGCCCATGAATAACACACCCCTGGTAGATTCACAAACACAGAAAGTGGCATTTAAAAGTTAAATCGGTACAGCCAGAGCTCACGCAACCTAAGATGCTGCTGTCATCTTTCTGCTCCTGTAAAAAGAAACACACATAAATTCATCCACCCTTTTGTCCTGTCTAGGTGGAGGTTAACCTTGAGTAGTGGTCAAGTCAGTCAAGTCTTGTCAGCTTTTGTCAGCAGTCATTCATTCATTCATTTCTTCTTTGCTGATAGTGGAAACTATTGTCGCATTTCATTTCCACCCTCAGCAAAATGATGTCATTTTAAAAAGAAAAAGAAGAACTTTAGATCGGATTACCTCGCTGAATCGTTTTTGACAGGGACTCTCATTGTCCCAAATAAGTGGCTTTCTCCTGAGCCCATTGTAATTTGGAGAAACTCACTTGCAACGGTTTTCTCGACGTGTCGTATAGCGCTTTTAATTCCCATCGTGCAGATCTGCTTAAAGAAAAGAAATTCACAAACAAAACTCCCAGTGCATTGTTCAAAAACAAAAAATAAAAATGAAATAGAATAAAAATAACCAATCAAAATGAAAAATAAAAATACAGAATGCCAGTCTTAGAACTTGTCTCAGAATATTCTTCTGCAAACTCTGTGTTTGTGTGTGTATGCACGAGCACGTGAGTGCCTGTGTGTGCGCGTACCCGTGTGTCTATGTGAGTGCACGTGAGTGACTGTGCATGTGGGTTTGTTGTAACAGTCAAAGCACTGTGTGTCTCTCTGTGTACGTGACTTCCTGTCGGTCATAAAAGTAATCTCCTCACCCAAGCTACACCAAATTCCTCTACACAACAGAGAAAACAGAGTTAACATATTACAAACACTGAGACCCCCACCCAGGTCTCCCCTGGGGAATTTCCACTCAACATTAACTTCTCTTTGTCTTACTTTCACAGTTCAAAGTGGGGGAGGGCCTCCTAGAAATCGACTCCTAAATTCATGACACACTCAGGCCTTTATTGCATCCAGGGCAGCGTCAGTGTCTCTACAATAATTCTACATCCTACCTACATTTTTAAACTCTCAATTAAGCTACGCATATCTTCACAAACCAATCAACCGCAGTAAAGTATGGTCAGCAAATCACTTGGTAGTAGTTTTGGCACCATGGGCTGGTGCTATATTCTGCTGGAAAAGGATGCTGCATTCAAGCATGATGTGCACTAAATTCTGCAGCATTGACGCAGTCGACCAACCGCCACCAACACCAGCAGATGTTATGAGACTCCAAATCATTCACTTCAATGGAAACTTCGGACATTTTGGATTCTAGGTGTCTCTAATCTTCATCGCGATCTGGTACCTTGATTTCCACATGAAATACAACATTTAGTGTAATCAGAAAAGAGTCCTTTGGACCACTGAACAACACTCCTGTTCTTTTTCTCCTTGGACCAGGTAAGGAGAATAGGCTGCCTCTCAAGGTTGCATTCATTGCTTGTTCACTTTTTCCTACCACACTTTCCCTTCCAGACAGCTTTCCAATAATATGCTTCAATACAGCACTCTGAGAACAACCAGCCTTTTCAGCAATGACCTTCTGTGGCTTACCCTCCTTGTGGAGGGTGTCATAATCGTCATCTGAAAAACTGTCAAGGCAGCAGTTTCCCCCATGATTGTGGCTGCTTGTGCACTGAGACAGACACACAGTATGTATATGGTTTGAACAGCATTTCACTCAAGCTCAAAATGGAATATTCTAATAATTCAAGATACTGGATATCTGATTTTCATGAGCCAAATTCATAAATGCAAACAAAACCTGAAATTTCATGTTATGCGTAATGACTATCTAATATCTGGAAGTATGCCTTTTTGAATTAAATCATAAAAAATACTGAACTTGTCCACAATATTAAAGGTTTTTGTGATGCCCTAATATATTATGAAGCTATGACTATAACCTATTTAGATACCCGTGCCCTGCCAGAAAACAGTCAGGTACATAAACCTCAACAGAGATCAATCAGCAATCATATTGTGTTAAGTTCTAATTAATATGTTGACAACATTATGGTAGCTGCATTGTCGTTCCTATAGATAGACTTCATGTTTACCATTAATCATAGCCTTAGAAAAGTTATTTTTCAGCATCTAAACATAAAATTTTATCAACGCACGTCTTCTATTCATAAAACCACTGAAGAATAGTTCCTCATTACCTTTTGGCTTTCCTTGGAGAAACTGCCATATGAGCCTTTTTGCAGTAATACATTCGTACAAAAGAGACTGATTAAAGCACAAGTTCTTGTATTTACTGTAGAAGACTTGTAAGTAAGCCAACTTTACACTGCCAGGGTTTCAGTCTAAAACTGGCAATTATAATCATTGCCTGATATGCTGGATCCTTATAAGTCTCACATTTTTTCCACTTGTGGGAAAGGTGTGGCTGAACTGATCGAGACCTCTCTATGTTTGCTATAGTTCATCATGAACTCTTTTACCTGAAAACAGTTGGGGGCTACATTTGTAAAACCTGAGCTGAGTTAATAACAACTAGTGTGACAGTTAATTAACAATATCCTGAAGATTCTACGTTTCTTTTATAGTATAGGTGTCAGGTGTCATGTAAAGAAACAAATACACAAAGAAAATCTAAGTAATCTGTTTTTGATATTGCCATTATTTTTGCTCTAGCTCTCTGCAGGCAGTAGAATAAAAATGTCACTGCAGCACTGACCCCCCCTTTAAGTGAACACAACACTAATTATGTTATTATATTTAAAGCCTGAAATCTGTTTGTAAGAACAGTTTTCTAGCGCTGTGTGTTTCATCCTGTGTTTTCTCCTGTTCTTAGATTATCAAAGATTCCTTCTCAAAAGCTATGAAAACAGCTACAGGAGGTTATTTTTCTTTCTTAAATTTTGAATGCACCATTTCCTTTTCATGTATCAAATAGACCTTGAAATTGTATTTCCAGTGGGAGATGTTATGTTGATAATATAGAGTTTTTTGATTTAGTGTTTAGGTTGGACGGAGAAGGCTGCTTTAATGTTGTAAAAACAATCTCCATCACTGTGTCCTCTCAAGATGTTCCTAAATGGCCATCTGTGTTGCAGCACTACAAAACTGTCAGTGGTTGTTTAATCATAGAAAATTGGACGTTTTTATTAGTCAAACTGTAAATTTTGGATGACCCGGAGTGTAAGTAAAAGGTGTGAAAGTTTAAACAAGAAAAGATAGGAGCTGCTGATGCTATCTTGCATGAATGTATTACACCAAACTTCTCCTTAGATCACTGTAAATAAGTCATTGATTCCTGATTTATAAACATTGTGGAGGGAGTGAATTTTTAAAACCTCTGAAAGTGGGCATGCCAGGAAAAGTTTGGGATCAACTAAAATAATCAATGTTGATCCTCTGACCCCAGACTCTTTAAAATGTGATATAGATTGCTGTGACATTTGCTACTGATATTTTCCTCCAACAAATGATGATAAATCAAAAACACTGCAGTCATATTTGTCAACATGATAAAGAAATAATGGTTAAATTGGAGTAAAGATGGTGGCTTCACGAAATTTATCTATATTCAAGTAGTTGGCGTGAACAACTTTGGACTGTGATGTGATTGGAAAAATCTCCTGATGGGACCAACCTGTCTCCAAATAATGGTGGCTCTAAGACAGTTTGACCAAGGTTTGCAAATAATTTCTGTGACATGAATGTTAACTCGAGGTTTCAACCTAGCTGGTTACAAAAACTGAGAGCTGCATCAGAGAATATAACACCAAAACGGTGGCTTGCGCCAGCAGATGTAACATCAATGTTTCCACGATTCACATGGAAACATGCAAGAAAAATATTTATATAATGTATTGTATTTTGCTATACAAAAGGTGTAAAACTTTTGCCAATGAACACCCTCGAGATGCATTTTGCACTCAAGCGACGCATCTGACTGTTTCTGGTTGATTGCAGGGAGCAGATATCTCGGCTAGAGGCGTACTGTGGTGTGAAGTGTATGCTCGAGCTCAATTTTTCCTACCCTCAGGCAAGTTAGAACCATATTTGGTGATTTAAATATTGTGGAACCACATGGATTTTCTCTATCCAATCATCAAAGATCAGACTAAGTGGCAGATAGTGACATTATTGCATTTGACCATCAGCAGTTACAGTAGACTAATTTTATGACACATAATATTTTAATTTTGTGCTAATAAATAAATGAAGTAAAATAAACTGCATCGGTGATTCATATGGCAACATGATGGGCATTTCATGCATCATAAGGAAGAAAAATGTTTATAACACATATTGTATTTAACTACAGCTTTTAGTATTAAAGCTGGGAAAGTCAAGCTTTTCTTCTCTCATTATCACTAGATCTCTTCACTCCTCACTATTTATTTTGCATTCAAGCAATAGGCTACATGTCTGACTGTTTCTGGTTGACTGCAGTTAGCAGACATCCCAGCTAGAGGCATACTGTGGTGTGAAGTGTATGCTCGAGCTCAATTTTTCCTAACCTGAGGCAACTCTTTCTTCCTTCGAGTTCCTGTGAACGTGACTTTTTATTTTGCAAAGCTGCCTTCCTAAGTCCCAGTATTTTTTTTGCCAGACTTTGTGCATATCCTTTATATCAGTGTTGACCTCAGCAGTGCTTGTTAAGTGAATCTTTGTCTAATATCTCTTCTTCCTAACTGTCCTCAACACACTGGAGCAGAGCAGAAAGGAATCAATTTGTTGTTGACACTACAAAGCATTCAAATTTAACTAATGTTGCCTGTTTTTTCCGTGTTTTCTAATCCTTTTATCAGGTCTGAATTAAATCATCCAGTCATTTTAAATTTACAGGGCACCAACATGAATAATTCAACAAAATAAAGTGAAAAGCGGCATACTGTATAATACCTACTGTGTATTTGTGTTAATGAAAGCCTTTTTACATCAATGATTAGAAGGGAAGCGATAAACTGAGGTGTCAAAGACCCCAGCATTGCTAGAACTTAGTGGATGGTTTGTTGATGCCTGGAAGCTTTGAGTAAAAGTAGCCATTGTTTAATAAATGACCTGTTCTTTGTTTTTACTGGCAGCAATCTGTCTGGCCCTTGGCGTCTTGCTTTCCGTCCAATAATGAGGTGCCTCCAGCCTCGCCCAGGGGCTTTTTTTGTTGCTGCTCTGCCAGATTTGCACTTCTGAAAAACTTTTAATTATACTCTGTGGTATGAAAATACACCGGTGGTGGTCTAACAGTTCTTGCAGGGTAAGTAGCAGTTAAATATAATAACCGTGTGCTTTGGCCCATATGTCATAATTTATGACTTTTTATTTTGAAAACAAGATTTGTTCAGGAAGCGTGATTTCCTACTCTAAACAGGTCGATTCTTGAGGTTTTATTCCATCCAAGCTCACTGGCACATCTGAAATACTGGCTGATGACTTCGAGAACAATAATATTAATGGAGTCTATGATAAATAGCTAATCATTAGATAAAGAATGAGTGATGATAGTCATTAAAGTTTCATGACAAGGTTTTGACATTAGGAGATTTCGCCTATTGATTTCAGAGAGGTCAATGACATTAATTATGTAAAAAAAATCTAATGATTAAATCACACCACTGAGCATGATAAAATTTGAATTAAACCTATATAGGTGAAATTAAATGTAGTCCAGTATGTGGTAGAGAGCGCTTAGTGTCAAGACTCTGGAATATTAAACTTGGATAACCTTAATATTCATTAAGATATTGGGCAGCCAAATGCAGACAACTGATAAATTTATGGAGACAAAACTAAAACCCTGAGAAAATGTGTTAATAAGGTTCTTTCCAAAAGTTATGCCCTCATTTACTGTTTATATGGTGGTGGTGGAATATGCTGTTGGTCCAAAATCCTTTCTGGTGTGCATTTAATGTGAGAAATGGCAACTGACATAGGCTAACAATATATTTTTATTACTTATGGATGAACCATTCTGAAATAAACCACTCCAATGAAGATAGAAATGTTTCCTTATAGCTGATCAGTCAGCAAAGACATGTACCCCTCACTGCAGGAGTCAAAGTGGTACATGTTTCCTTTAATTTGTCACCCATCTGTAGGTTTCATGTGCTCTTATAATTATGTTTCCTCTTGGCCTGTCATCTCTTACTGTAGCTCAGCTGTTTTTCAGTCACATGTGTTTTGCTGCCAAGACTACATTGCTCATATGGTGCACTATAGACATTTGGGTGTCTGCCTTCATAAAGCCATGGATCGTAAAACTTAAGAGTCCCCTAAAACTGTGGCTGCTATTTAATTAAGATTAAAAAAAAAACAGCATTCCCCTTCGGTACAAAGAACATTGCTGCCGACACCAAATAGTCCAGACAGTTTTACCACAGATACACTGCACCGCCATTCATTGTTAAAATAACTGTTTTTAACATTTGGTATGGGGGGATGCGTGTTTATGAGCAAAAGAAGCAAAATCAGGATATAAGGCTTTTCGATTCCCTTGAGTTAGAACTCGAGGTATTTTACCTTATTTGCAGCTCTCTTGACAAGAAAAGAGTTGCACAAATTAGATGCCATCATCACCGTGGACGGCATTGTAAATTCAGGCAACTGTGTTGGTTTACTGGAGGCTAATGACAAAACTGTGTCATTTGAAATACGTTCAGCAGCTAGGGTTCTATTATGCACCGGGTAATAAAAACAAAAGGCAATATAGCTGTTTAAACTTTATCATTTATCAACGAAGGGGCACTTATTGAAGCTTTAGGAGCAATGCGGCACAACAAAGACTCGGGGCTAAGAGTGAAGAAAAGAAGACTTCTTCAGTTACTTACTTCATTCAAAGGCATGATCCATCATCAGCAGTGTGTGATGGAGGCAAATCTTTATGTGTGTGCCTGTGTCTATTCATATTGTTCTGCCATACAGCATTGTGCCACCCCTCTATTTTTCAGACTTTTGTAATATTTTAAAGTAGTACACCAGTAGTTCTCCAGGTTTTCTGAAGGTGTTTTAAAGTTTTTCTTTTGACACTGGCTACTTTTTCACCCATTTTCATCCAGTCCCTGTACCAGACTATTTTCAGAGAAAAATGTAAAGGGGGGGGGGGGGCTGTGAATCATTCAGAAGGCACTTAATTTAAGGGATGAACCAGATTATATCTACACAGGACAAACAGCTTAGCAAAGACCCCTTTTAAATTATGTCATTTGGCACTTTGTTCCTGATGCAAAACACATAATTTGTTCCAATGTCCTGTCTATGAAAAAGCAAAAAGTATCATCTGTAGAATGTATACACCATGTTTGACAGATAAATAAAACTACTTTTCCACCAATGAGGTGACTTCCAAAGATCTATTAGCAGAATGCTTGGCACATCTCAGAAGAGTGTGCCATGTGCCCTTAAAAAATTTGAGGAAACTGGACAAGTGGAGGACAAAAGAAGACGTGGCAGGTGTAAAAAACTATCTACAGCAAAAATGGGGAGAAAAAAAGATCTAACATGGACCTAGGAAATGCATGTGGGCCTTTATTTGATTCATCTACTGTTCACTAGAGTCTCATCAGAAATGGTCTCATTAAAGGATGACTGGCAAGTTATTCTTAAGGAAGGGAAACAGGCAGAAAAGGCTGAGGTATGTCAAATTACAAAGAACTGGATTGAAAATCAGTGACAATGGGTCTTATGGTTTGATGAATACAAGTGTAAATTGTATGTATTTTTACTCAAAATGTTGATAATATATATACAGGAGGTTGGGAGAGGGAGTTAGTGTTTAAAACGGAAGGTGTGCAGGTCTGAGATACAAACTGAGGTCCTGTTAATGCTGATATATAGTGACACAGTTGCATGAGTGATTAATCCTTTTGTTTTTTTGTCTTTAACTTTATCAATAAAGCTGCAGCCTTTACTACAACACATGTGGTACTTTAACCTGTGTACTGTTTTCATCAGTTCATTTTGCAGTTAACATGTGAACATGTTGGATGATCTGTCTGCTGTCACTGGGTGGTGCTGAGGTCTGAATCTGAGGGCAGCTCCTGTAATCACAAAGAGAACAGAACCATCAAACTCAGATATAAATTTTATCCCTCAAAATTGAAATAAAGCTGATTCTTCTGTCCTCACACACTCATGATCTGAAGCTCTTCTCTTACATTTTTTTTTTCAGTATTACAGTACACTACAGTACTTTAATCCATAGTTCCTGATTAATGAGGAGTTACTGAAGTACAAGCTTTTAAAAAAAATGTTACTGTCTTTACAGATGTGGCAAGAGACTGAAAACATGCTGTTGTTTGCACATCTTTAATATTCAGCTCTGCACAGGAGCTGAAGCAGGGTGCAGCCTGTTGCTTTTACAGTATAATACTTGTAATAAAAGTACAGTAACAGTAATTAGTGACTGAGCAGCCCAGAGCGTTTCTCTTGATTTCTTTAGTAAATTCATTCACCTGCACAGATTAGCTAAACGAACCCTGACATCTTAGCTAGCTAGGTCTCAAGACCTAGCTAAGGACGGTAGTTACGGAGTAGCTTACAAACACATTTAACTTACCGAAAAAGTGCAGTGGGGCCTCGGGTCCTTCTGTCGGGTAGTCCAGTTTACTGAAGAACACCTCAGGCTGTCAGGTTAAAACACTCGGTCGTGGTTTCGAATTGTAAACGCTGGCCCTCCTCTCAGAGCCTACGCTCTATCTGCTATTCCCGAACAGAGATACGCCAGTTTCACCGTGACTGCAGCTGTCACTACAGTCATTGGTGGGACATGACAACAGCGCCACCTGCAGGAAGATTTTCTCTCTGTCTGATAGCTCGTGTTCTGAGACCTGACATTTTTTCATGCGAGTCTGAGACCTGACATTTTGTCGTGTGAGTCTGAGACCTGACATTTTTTCATGTTAGTCTGAGACCTGACATTTTTTCGTGTGAGTCTGAGACCTGACAACTTTTTTCCTGAGACCTGATGATGTCCTAAAATGTACACTGTACACATGGTAAGTTCACACAAACAGCATACACCTTCATAGACAGCACGGTGTTACGTCACGCTGCACTGCGTGACGGGCATGACCGCAGCGTGGTGTGACCGGTGTGACGTCATGCAGCCTTCTCAGGCAGCGCGTTATGTCATGTCATACAGCCATCACACACGGCAGCTCTGTGTTACATCAGGGGTGTATACTGAGCTCTCTCCTGTCCTCACTCTGCACCTACAACTGCACGGAAGGCTGCATGACATAGTGTGACGTCATGCAGCCTTCGCAGAGGGCAGTGCGTTGTTACGTCATACAACATCGCAGACGGCAGGTCGGTGTAGCGTCAGGGGTGTATACTGCGCTCTCTCCTGTCCTCACTCTACACCTACGACTGCACAGCCACTAATATCTCCTAATTCATTGTGAAGTTTGCGGATGACACAACAGTGGTTGGTGACGGTTACAAGGAGGATCTCAGTGCCTTTAAACTTTATTGCTAAGAGAACCATCTCACCCTCAATATCACAAAAACAGAAGAGATGATCGTGGACTTCTACAGGTGTTGTAAAGCACATATCCCGATGTGCTGTGGAAAGAGAGAACAGCTTCCGTTTCCTAGCTGTACATCTGGCAGAGGATCTGACATGGTCAGTTCACATGAACAACATACCCCTTCATAGACAGTGCAGTTTCACGGGAGAGACAAACCGCGCTACCTGTGACACTGCGGTAACCGCAAAACCATGCTGCCCATGAAACCGCGCTACCCGTGAAAACGCGCTCATACATCATACAGCATCAAAGGGAGTAGGGCCACTGTCAGTCATCTTTAAGAATAAAGACTCTATTTGTCATGTCGATGGGAAGCTTCCCAGCCTGGAAGTTATCCAAACTTTGGAGACTTCACTAGATCTACCTGAGACCTCTGGGGTTATGCTACACGTGAAAGAGAGAGCTTATACTACAGTGAAAGCCCCAAACTGAGCAGCAATGAGACTTCCAAGAGTGAGGAAAACCCCACCGGCTGATGTGACTGTCCAACACCTACTTGAAAAAGGTGTTACCTTTGCTATGGGAACTAAGACAGGAAGGTAGCAACTGTTTGCCCCTCCTGTCATATGCCAACATGCCTCGAGCGAAGCACGAGTCAAATTTGTATGTTGTATGTAGATTGTGAACACAAGCACTAGAAATTTGTTTTCCTCAAAAAGCGTCTGTTCTCCCTTAAACCGCGCTGCCAGGCAGCACGGTGTGATGGGTGTGACGGCAGGGTGTTTCTAATCTGTATGACCGATGTGACGTCATGCAACCTTCGCAGACAGCAGGACCTTGTTACGTCACGCTGAGTGGTATGACGGGTGTGACGGGTGTGACCGGTGTGACGGCAGTGCGACGGCAGTGCGGTGTGACTGTTGCGAAGTCACGCAGCCTTCACAGAAAGTAGTGCGGTGTTAAGTCATTAAGCCTTAGCAGACAGCAGTGTGGTGTTACGTCAGGGGTGTACCATCTCACCCTCAATGTCACAAAAACAGAAGAGATGATAGTGGACTTCTAGAGGTGTAGTAAAGCATAACCCCGATCACCATCAACAGCGCTGCTGTGGAAAGATTGAACAGCTTCTGTTTCCTAGCTGTACATCTGGCAGAGGATCTCACATAGTCAGTTCACACGAACAACATACCCCTTCATAGACAGCACAGTTTGACGGGAGTGACAAACCGTGCTACCCATGAAACCGCACTGCCCATTAAACCACGCTGTCCGTGAAACCGCGCTACCCGTGAAACCGCGCTACCCGTGAAACCGCGCTACCCATTAAACCGCGCTACCCGTGAAACCGCGCTACCCATGAAACCGCGCTACCCATTAAATCACGCTGCCCGTGAAACCGCGCTACCCGTGAAACCGCGCTACCCGTGAAACCGCGCTGCCTATGAAAACACACTACCCGTCAAACTGTGATACCCGTTAAACCGCGCTGCCAGTTAAAACGCGCAGGCAGCACGGTGTGACAGATGTGACAGATGTGACGGGTGTGACGGCAGCGCGTTTCTAAACTGTGTGACTGATGTGACGTCATACAACCTTCGCAGACAGCAGCAAGATGCAACTGGTGTGACGGGTGTGACGGCAGCGCAGTGTGAACTGGGTGACCGGTGTGAATGCTGTGTTGCGGTGTAACATCATGCTGCCTTCGCAGACGGCAGAGTGGTGTTACGTCAAAGGTGTATACTGAACTTGTATACGTCCCGCAGCGCGGTGTGACGGGTGCGAAGTCATGCAGCAGGGCAGCGCGGTGTTACGTCAGGGGTGTATACTAAACTCTCTCCTGTCCTCACTCTACACCTACGCCTGCACAGCCACTAGAATCTCCAATTTCATTCTCAAGTTTGCAGATGACACAACAATGGTGCGTGACAGTTTACAAGGAGGATGTCAGTGCCTTTTTACTCCAGTGCTAAGACTACCACTCACCCTCAATATTACAAAACCAGAAGAAATGATAGTGGACTTCTGGAGGTGTACCCCAATCACCATCAACGGCGCTGCTGTGGAAAGAGTGAACAGTTTTCGTTTCCTAGCTGTACATCTGGCGGAGGATCTCACATGTACGGTGTACATTTTAGGACATCGTCGGGTCTCAGGAAAAAAGTATCAGTCTCACACGAAAAAATGTCAGGTCTCAGACTCACGTGAAAAAATGTTAGGTCTCAGTCTCACATGAAAAAATGTCAGGTCTCAGACTCACACGAAAAAATGTCAAGTCTCAGTCTCACACAAAAAAATGTCAGCTCTCAGAATCACATGAAAAAATTTCAGGTCTCAGTCTCACACGAAAAAATGTCAGGTCTCCAGGCTGCCATCTTGTAAATTTGGAGTAGTGACTTGAGGTGGAGCGACTGTGTAACGCTCCCGCCCACACACCCGCTGGACGTGACCGCAAACACGCCCCCCTACACTTTTTACGTAGGCCGGCTGCTCGAGTTTTTTTGCTGGTTTACCACGACTGACGACTCGTTAAATTAAGGTAAAAACAACCATGTCACTGTTATAAAAAAAAGACACACAGTTTATCATCTTATAGTTCTAAAATCGCTCTGTTGTTAATACGTTTGCTAGATTAGCCGCTAGCATACGCACTGTGTTGGAGGCTTGTTGCTACCTAGTTAGCGATGCTACACACCTGCTACTCTAATAGTCTGTGTTGTTGAAGCATTCAGCACTCCTTAGGTTTTGTTATACATTTTTAGACAGCGATGAGATCATCTGCACACTCCACAGAGGCCCAGAGTTACTGTTAATATCAAAAATATAATGCTGTCCTTTGAGATTTTAACATAAGACTGTGAGTGTAATGGATCTAAAACTGTTTAGATCTTCAGAGCCCTCTACAGCCTGGTAACATGGAGACTTTAAAAACATCAGCAGAACGTCTCAGTAGTGTAGTCTAATTTGTTCTTTTCATTTAATAATAGAGTCCAAATTATATCAACAGCTACATTCACCCTGGAGAGAAACTAGTGAGGGAGACCATCAGGACCAAGCTGGGTTTCCTGGGTCCAGAGGTTTGGAGAAACTTCTTCCCTTTCTTTCATCATAGCTGTCCTGTGCCAGAAGTTCTGTTGACCCACTCAAAAAGGCATCATTTAAGAAGCAAGCAGGACTCATGATCTTCACCAGCAGCTCCCTCACAAGGAAATCTTCAGCACTCCTCTGTAGGCCCACCCCAGGAGATGAATAAACCCAGCATTTCATCAACACTGTGATGAGACCTTTGGTTTGTGTAATGTTATAAATACTCAGATACTCCACAGAGGCTCCGGACTTTTACATAAAGATATTATATTCAGTCCTGTAGAAAGTTATATATTTAAAAATATGTGATCCTCTCTGGTTACTCTGGTATGAATAACTCTGAATCACTTTATGGTAAATAACACACTATCTGCAAAAAACTGTGAAAGAATTCCAGATGACAAGTTTGTAGTTCAACATACAAGTGATGACCTTTGAGCTTCATCAGGTTTTATTTAATTGTGTTAGACAAAATCTCATATGCTCTTCATGCAGCTGAGTACATCAAGTGTTTAACAGTGAGTGTCTACAGCTATCTGTAAAACACAGTGGAGGTTCTGTCATGTTTTAGTGAAATCTGATTGGCAACAGCTTTATTTTTCAGTATGACAATGATCCCAGACACACTGCCAACGCAGTAAAAGCACACCAGAATAGAAAAACATGCATTATTCTATATTTTTGAAAATTAAACATTAATTGAAATCTAAATAGCTAGTAGTAGTCATACTTCCTAGAGGAGCAAATAACCTATATGAAACACTTTCAATATCTAAAAGACAAAAAGACGTAAATTATGATCTGAATGTTATTCCAGATGTGTTTCCAGGCTCCTAATAATATAGCATGGCATAATTTTATAGAATTAAAGTGATCAAATGTAAGATTTTTTAGTATCTATATTTGGGTTTTAGACTGTTGTAATTTCAGAAAATACTGGTGCTTGTTTGCGCTTTCAAAGGCTTGTAAAGGTCAGACTTTAACTTTTGAATTCAGTTGGTGGTACACCACTCGTCTGTGTACGACACAGAGACTCACACCAGGCTCTTATCAGACTCAGTATGCAGAACTATAGCCAACAGTGTGAGGCATCCTCCCTCCTCAGAGATCAAACAGGATGTGCCTATTCCTCTATTCTTGCCTTCTGTCGGGAGGGCACGACATGCCTTTATCTACCCCCTCAGCAACCTAGACAGGCCGATGGGCTGTGTCTGTTGACAAATGCTTCACTTGTTATAGATAACAAAAACATGTAAACAGGAAATGGCCAGCGGGCAAACCATAGAAATTCTTGAAATCTTGGATTCATTCTTAGTGTGATCGTAATGTGATTGGGTCAACAGGGAAACACTGCTTTACAACATATTTCCCAACGCAGTCGCCAATTATATGATCTGCCATTTGTTCAGAAATGCTCAGAGCCTCTGTCTGATGTTTATCAAAGAAAAATTCTTAAAATTTGCATCTTCCAAACAGATCTCAGGATGTGATGCATATTTATGTTAGAGCATTGTGAATGGCATATCTCGAGGTTTGAACTGAACTGGAAAAACAATACTGATGTCACTTTTGGCTTTTCAGACTGTTACATTCAGCTCGTGCGAAATTTAGTTGCATGGATATTTTAGCCTCATGTGAGAAATGACAATTACATATTATGGTGTAGAGCTGCTCTGGCCAAAACAAACTATACGTCTTAAATTAAAATGTTATATATATTTTTGGCCAACGCACATCTGCAGAATGCTTCATACTAGTTTTGAAGTGGGTTTGAGCAACACAACCCTGTCCCCTCTAGTCTTACTGCAGGATTAACTCTGGGGTTTCGATGCTGGGAGTAAAATGTAAATAACATATTTTGTATTCCTACAGAAAATCCTTTGATAGCATTTACATCAAAACCTTTTTCTTTCATTTTTTCCATGTCACTAGGCAATGCTTAGACGTGTCATTACACAAAAGGTGGCTGCAGCCGGGTCTAGCGCTCATTGTTGCCTGAGATCAGAGAAACCTGTGACATAATGACACTGCTACAGAGAAGGGCTTAGAACACCTGGTGTCTTTGATGGAGATGATGTGATTGCTGCTACTATAATGCAGGCAGCACAATGATGGCTGCTGAACACATTAACCTTCATTAGAGGGTTGACCAGGGCTTACCGGTATAAATGAAGTAATTACAGGTGACACGGTGATGATTAATGGTTATCAATGGTTTTAATGTGAGGCATCTGTCAAATACATTTGAAGTTCTGAGCTGCTTTTGTGTCCTTTTTGACTACATAATTTTCCATCCCAGAAATATTCCTGCTACATATTTACGACGTGAAACAGCAAATCAAGCTTTTTATTCAGGCTGATAATCAAGTAAGGAACAACAACAGTGGAAGATGTGTGTTGGGAACAAAATTAACATAAAGCATTTGCATACACCCCCTTGTCATATCTGGTCCTTCCACAAGACGCTGCAATAATAGTGAGAAAACCAGAACAACCAAACAACCCGCTTGAGAAAGCACTTGGTGACAGTGGGAAGGAAAAACTCCCTTTTAACAGGAAGAAACCTCCAACCTCAAGGAGGGGCAGCCCTTTTTAAATAATATTATTTTTGCTGGTATTGATTCGTGCAAAGTTTGAACAGCAACATCTCTTTTATAATATCTGAATTTATCTGTACACAACTCAAACGTCCTCTTCTTTTCAAGCATAGAGTTAAAAATGCATGGAGGACTTTCACACAGTCTTGTTTTGATTGTAGTGTTCCTCGAGCTTCTAGCCAATTTAAATGGCTAATAAATGTCGTCTGAATTTTCATCAGAATACTGAAGAAATATTTTTAAGTGGGAATGATTTTGATGAAACTTTTCAAAAGAATATTTTATAAAACCTGCACAAAGCACCCGACAGGCAAAAATGGCGAGTGATTCATGAATGCATTGAAGAATTTAGCTGTCAGAGATCCAGATGATTCTGGTGTTGGTTGAGAGCAAAAATGTAAGGAAGGACAGAAGTAAGGAAAGTGAATATTGGACTTATATCACTCCAAATTATTATTTTTTCCTGAATCTGTCATGAATAGTAGTTCTGTGTGGAGTTTGCATGTTCTACCAGTGTCTCCATGTGTTATCTCCAGGTTTCCTCCCACAGAAATGGTGACTCTAAATTGTTGTAGATGTGATTTCTTTTTAAATCATTATTTATGCAGATTGAGAGTCAAAGACTCATTTACAGAGTAATCTGCTTCAGTCAAACCATATTTACATTACAACAATAAAAGAAACAATAAAATGACTGAAACTGTCTAACATTTACACAGTCATATCAAAAACAGGCAAGTTCCCAGTGGTGATTTTACAAGGTGTGTAAGGATTGTTTGTCCCTCTTTGTTGGCCCTGGGATAGACTGTAGACCTGTCCTGGGTGTATGCCAATAAGTCAGGCTTCTGGTTCAGAAAAAAGACCCAACACGTGTGTTTGGTTTAACATTTATTGACATGACAACTAAAAAAACAATGGTCTTACCTCCCAACTTCGGATTCCTTATATTGTCATTACTATAGAGCAGGGGTCCCCAATCCCAGGTCCATGAGGGCCGGTGTCCCTGCAGGTTTTAGATGTGTCCTTGCTCCATCACAGCTGATTTAAATGGATAAATGACCTCCTCAACAAGTCCTGCAGTTCTCCAGAGGCCTGGTAATGAACTAATGATGTGATTCAGGTGTGTCGACCCAGGGTGAGATCTAAAACCTGCTATGGACCCCTGCTATAGAGTTTCCACCTTCTCTTTTACATAAACTATGTTTTCTGAAATATCTGATACTATCTATCTTTTTGGGAGGTCATTCTCTACCTGAGTACATTTCCAATGAGCATTGTCCTAGCAAAATTGTGTTCTAATCAAAAATGTATTTGGCAAGAGAGATTATAGTAAGCCTGCAATAATTTTTTTCCTAGTAATCCTGCTGTCTGGGCATTTTAATTTTCTCTCTACTTTAATTGTCTCTGAATTTATTCTCGACACATAAAACATAATGATGTACAGTTAAAATTCTGCCCTCGCTGCAGAAAGAATGCAGTTATTGTCATATCATATTCAGATATGCAGGCAAAATGCTTGCGACTCGATTTTCCATGTGATGCAATAGCGGTGAAACATCGCCAGTCATGGTCGTAGTGGGTGGTTGACAGTTATGTCCATTTTGAAGTATGGCACCATTAAGAACAAAAGCTCCACTCTGCCAGAAGAGACATGACAACAGTATCGCCACAAATCTGACTGGAGCACACATCTTTCCAATGTCATCTCTGACCTCTATATCTCTTAGCTCAAGACAGATGCATTTTCATGCCTGGCTTCAGGCGCTAATAGTCAATTGATTCATTCACAATATGGCCCAGAGCAGCCAGGTCTCTGATTATTTATTTTCCCCCTGAAAACACTCTCCCCTCTCTCTCTCTCATCTATCTTATTAAAATGTAATGGCAAACAAAACCCCAGTCTCTCTCTATCTGATGGTGCAGAGAAAAACAATTTTAAGGGATTCGTGACGGTTTATAACCCATGGCTCCAAGAGAAGAAAACACTCAGAGGTCTTTGATGAGATAGACCTCTAAATCAATCACTACCGCAAGAAGATTCCTCACATTGATGTCGGTGCTGATTGACAGACTTCAGATTCTCAGTGACTGTCAAACAAGCTAACCTTGACCACCTGCTTAGGCAGTCTAGACTCTGCGCCCTACTGAGAGCAAGGTACTGAGGATAGTGTGAAACATACGGTTTAGAGCTACAGTATTTTTATTTATTTTTAAATGTAGGGAGAAACAAGAAGTTAGAGTTATCATATACTTTAATAACCCTAACTTTTACCAACCATTAATTGTGGTGTGGACAAACTTCTGTGCAATGTAAGACCATTTGAAAAGACTATTTATATCTCTGTCACAAGTTTCTGCCAAGGTCATTTTGGTCTTTTCTTTGGAATGTTACTTATATAATCAACTGGCATGTGATCTGAAAATCTAAAATGCATGGCTTTTCCAGACTACGTCTGCAGCTGGTGGTGCGGTTTAGCATCATTATATTTAGGTGGTGGGGGGGTGATAATAGTTAACCACATTTGTAGGGGCACACCCTGGCAAACAGAGGGAAATAACAGAGGGAAGCCTGCCCCATACATTGAACGAGCACAATGTAGGGTGGAGTTATTTAATTGAAAACTTTAATTTTTCAGACAGAAAAAGTTGGAGTAGACTTTCATTGGCTTGAAAGTCTGTTCTTCATGTAGAGTCCCGGGAGATGCATTGAGGAGAGCAGTCTGGTTATTTAGCCTCAGATGCAGTTAATGCTACAAGGAGAATTCACACAAAATTGCTACCACTGCAACCAGCAAGTTGATGTCTAGCATGTACACTCAAAAAAATGAAATTGGGTGGTTGTTACATGCATAAGATCCAAACTTGTAATTTGAACTAAATAATTCCATGTTTCTATGGTGAACGTAACTAAATCATGTAGCATCTGCATGAAATTCAGCAACTTAATTTGTTCTTGTTGAGATGACATCATACAATCCAGTAAGAGTGGCTGGATCCAGGCAACTAACCACTCTTACTGGATTGTATGATGTCATCTCAACAAGAACAAATTAAGTTGCTGAATTTCATGCAGATGCTACATGATTTAGTTACGTTCACCATAGAAACATGGAATTATTTAGTTCAAATTACAAGTTTGGATCTTATGCGTGTAACAACCACCCAATTTCATTTTTGTGAGTCGACTCACAAAATTCACAAGATCACATTAGATGTCAAACCACAGGAAAATCAGTGGGGTTACAAGAGGCAGACAACCGCACCACGTGTATGCTGTTACTATTTCTCATGGTTTAACTTGTCAAGGACAACAACATAAAGCATCATCAAGCATAGCTTTCCTACTTTTGTTACGTCTGTATTGACAGATTAATGCTATGGTGGTTCGTGCTGTTGCCTCAGAGCAAGAAGATCCTGGGTTCAAATCCACAATGTGGCGAAGTTTGCAGTGGGTTCTCTCTGCGTACCTCTCTCTGCGTTCCTCCACAGTTAAAAGTCATGCAGTTGTAAAAATAGCTGGTTATTCTAAATTACCCAAAGGTGTTAAAGTGCAAATGATTGTTTGTCTCTGTATGATAGACTGGCGACCTGTCCAGGATGTACCCTGTCCCTCTTGCCCTATCATTTCTGCAGCCCAGATAAAGATAAGAAGATGGGTGGATTGGAAGTTGCTGTAAATCCATTGATTTTTTTTGTTGAACATTACTTAATATGAATACAACATGTACTACAGACATAAATTACATTTCATTCATTCAACAAGATTATCATTGGTGTAACAAACAAATATTTTACTAGTTCATGTAACAGGACTGATTTTTGATGTGCCAAAGTGTTTAAACAATATAAGATGGATTTAAATAAATTTAATTAGACTAATGTGGTGCGAACATGTTGATTGAACAAAAGTCAAATTAATTAAATGTTAATGTTAATATTATGTTAAACCTACACACATATATTGTGTTGACACAACACAATCAAGATGGATTAATATAACATGATTTGTTTAGATGGAATATAAGTGGCAAGATAAAATTACGTTCATCCAATGAATTATTTTTTTGAGTGTAGAGAAGACCAAGGAATGATTCAGTGGAACCCTATTAGGAGGAGATATGTATACATCTGAGCCTGCATGTACTCTTTTGATGCTGTGGGGGAAATATAAAAGTACATCAATGCGCCCTGGAAAGAGAATAATTCAAAGAAACCACTGGAAGCTCAAAATTACCATGACATTCATGTCCATGATGAGTGTATGCAATACCACTACCACAAATGTAGCTATAGCAACATGGTAGTTTAAAATTAGCATATATTAAATGCCTCAGTTTTACCACTTAGAGCTAATCCCAATATAGATTTGATCAAAAACTACTTTATTAATACTTCTTAATTACTGTAAAATCTTCACACTGCTTTGCAGTTTCTCATGTAAAATCAAACCGTTACATCCATCTCTCTGCTAATGGCACCAGATAGAAAGCTATGACAGGTAATATGATATACCATCAACCTATACTTCATTTTATAGAAAACTATATACTTGGAGGTTTAGTAAGTACAAATTACAGCATATTGAGCTTTATTTAAAAAGAGGGAACAAAAGTAAGTAAGTAAAATCACACGGTCAGTAAAGTTTCACTGAGCACCTTAAAACTTGCTCTAAACATCATGGAAAAGAATCACCTTTGTATCTCGTCTATCCAGCAATCACTCTGAAGAAAGAACGTCAACATTATGGTGTCATTAAAGGAAACATTAGAATGCCACCAAAGACACTTTGCATATCATTAAGGTCTGTGCAGATGTGTGCTCAAAGTTTAATAGCAAAGTAATTGTGAAGGAAAAGCAGCCTAGACCAAAGTGGTGGCTGACGAATCCCTGGAGAAACGTTTACTTACTTGACTAAGGATTATTACATACTGCTTAATTGAAATGAATGAATTAAACATGCAGTGTAGTCTTTCTAAATGTTAGCACCATTAATGACGTTTACTCACTAACTGTGCTCTGGGGTTCAGAGTATATCTGGCTGTTTTTGACTACTTTTGATTTTACCTTTATATTTCACCTTTAAAAACTACTTACCTTGCATTGTTTGGTATCATTCTTTTAAGCACAATCTCACATGTCTGAATTCAAAGTTATTTTTCCATTTAGACATTCTGTATTAAAACAATTTATCTAAAATTACACAAAAAACACACCAACACACTAACTATACACTCCAAACACGCTACATGTCACAAGTCTCTCACATCTCAAAACACACTATTGCTATTGCTCTCCATGATTGGTCAACATTGTGCATTTTTTCACTAATAGGAAAGAGGTGTCATGTTTTTTGTTGGGGGTTTTTGTGAGCGCTGTCCTTAGAAAATGCACTTTCCGTACTAAATGTGACAATAGCCTTCATTAAACAACATTGCATATATTTTTTTTTATCATACCTCTGGTTTTACGTTTTACAATTTAAAAAGTGGTATATAGTTTGAAGTCTACATTTCCAACACAAGCTGAAATGGAGACTCATTGTGGCTGCATCTTGTTTCTATGTCATCTTAAATCAGTCATGTGATTTGCCTCGACTCCAGACGTTTTCACACCTTGGCTCATGTGATGAGGCACATAAGTGTAACCGCCCTCTTATTGGACAACTTCCACTAGGGCTAAAATACCTGGGACTCTCCACCATTTGGTCTTAGAACTGCTTCTCGGATGAGAGGTAAAACATCTTAAAGAAACTTAAAGAAGTCCAGTCGCCTTTCTTCCCAAGCTCCTTAGATTACCATGACCCAAGAGGCTTTAAATTTAGTACAAATTTGAGGAACTTCTGGGGGGGGGACAGTTTAGACAAAAAGCATGATGAATGAAAAACTCATGAAATCAAAACCAGAAGGGTACATTAACAATCAGGAAATTATCGGTAAAATAATAGTTTTTAATACATGAATATATAAGAATAATAATAACAATTGAAAGATATAATAGCCAGTGGTAACAGGTAAAACATTGCTTTACTTACACACTTTTACTACAGTAAAATTTCATCTAGAAATAAAAAAAAAAAATACTGAGATTTTTGTTTTTTTTATCCCAAACATAATTTAGAAATTAATTTTTTGGTTATTTTATCTAACCTTCATGCCACTAAATGGATTAAAGACCATTTGTTAGATAAAGTTGAAATTTTATTGCTGCGTTTGGAATTACAGGTTTCATATTTAATTACAATCTGCCGATTTCTGCGTGAGGATCCTGCCAAGCATGACTCCCATATGTTAAAGAAAAGTATGCCACCTGTTCACCAGGAAAATAACAAACAAAAATAGATCCGAATTTCTACAAAGCATTAAAAATTATGAAATGCAGATGGATTGTACTGGCAGCACATCAACACATATTGGAGAAAATCCTTTTTCAGTCATTTATTTCTCTTCCAAGAGCAGTTTAGAATTCCTTTTTTCTTTTATTGCATTGATTATATTTTATATTTGAATTTTAATTAAACCTTTTAAATAAAATTTGCACTGTCAGTCCATATCTAACTGCCAATCTGTTTGGTATAATGGCAAATTCTGCTTTCTAATTACCCTTTGGGGCTGAACTTGACATTTTGCTTCATTGGATGCTCTTGCAACTGCCATGAGAAGGACAGGGCCACAGTAATGATTGTGTTCTAATAGGTCCAGGAGTGCATACGAGGTTTCTGTTTGTTCGTTTGTGTCCTTGTTTGTGACCCATTTGAGAAGAAAGGTTAACTGCCATTCCATCCAATCAGAGATGTTTATGTTGGCCAGACACACCAACAAAAAGAAAAGAAAGTATTGCTTCAATCCTAATTTCTCTCTCTTCTTTCTCTTTTGCTTCTGTGGTGCGACATGATAAAAAGAAAGTACGCCCTCCTGCAATTTAAAAATGTGTCAGGATGTAATAAAAAATTATCCAGCCCTATTTAAGGAACCAGGGCTAACTAAGAGCTTTGAGAGCGTTAGCTCTCAATCAGTTACTGGGGTAACAGATTCTGTGAACTTAACCTGCTCACTGACTGGTTTTCTTCAACAAACTCTGAGTTTCTCACTGACTCTTGGAGCAAATTGATTTGCAGAAGTTTTGCAGACATTTAAATCCTAGTTAGACATTTGCTCTTTTTTAAAGTTAACAGGAGTGTTTTTAGAATGGAGACAATGATTACACCATGTATTATCTGATCAGAATAAAATCTATATCTTTGTAATTCTGTAACTGGATAGTAATGCAGCTCCCAGGCTTTCAGCCAGTTCCCTTGCACTGGAACCAGCAGTCACTATTTAAATTAAAGTTATCTGTAGAAAGATTTTACACATTGATCAATGAGCAATCATTTGTCGTGTTGTAATTGGTCTCACTGATGGAAAAATGTCTGTCACTGTTGGGATCTTAGAGGTGACGTGAATCAATGAGTGATGATGGCTAAAATGACTTCATGAAACTCTAAAACTTGATTCAATATTATTATATTTACTGGAGTATATGTATGTATGTATGTATGTTTGTCCATCCATTCTCTTCTGTTTACCCTTGTCAGGATAGCGAGAGGCTGGAGCCTATCCCACCTGTCATAGGGCAATAGGTGTCGTACAGCCCGGACAGGTCGTCAGTCTATCGCAGGTCTAACAAAGATGAAGGTGACCCTTTGCATTCATATTCATGCCTATGGGCAATTTGAAATCATCAACCCACTAGGTTTAGGTTAACTGACTGTGGATGTCGGAGTACCCGGACAGAACTCACGCAAACACCGGAAGAACATGCTCCACAGAAAGGCTCCAGCCAAGTGGTGGATTGGACCTTCTTGCTGTGAGGCAACAGT
The DNA here is from genome assembly GCF_056152115.1 of Neolamprologus brichardi. Lineage (NCBI taxonomy): Eukaryota > Metazoa > Chordata > Actinopteri > Cichliformes > Cichlidae > Neolamprologus > Neolamprologus brichardi. The sequence goes on along the minus strand of NC_142112.1, from coordinate 28,207,238 downwards.
GCTAATCACCACACCACCATGAAGCCCTTGTATGTTTGTATGTCTGTTCACTAACTCCTAACTTATTCTAAAAACAGCCAGGAAATATCAGCATCTCTATGGGTTATGGAAGTCGTCATTGTAACATTATTATCTCATGCATGTATGATAACACAACAGTAATGTTAATAGTGCCTGTAATTGTTTTATTTGACTTATACTGTGCCATAAATATGTAGCGTGCAAAGAATAAGAAAAATAAACATCATTATTAATTTGTTATTTAGATGGCAAAAAAGTCTGTTTATAATCTCACTATATACAGTGATACATAATAAATTAACATACATGTCTGTGTTTGCATAAATGAGCAAAGTGAAAAGGCTCTGCAGGCCTGGCAAAAAACTGCCCGGAGGGTGGAAATGTTCAGAGTAGAGTTGTCTGCATACTGCATATAAAAAAGCCACTTTAAAACACGCTTTCAAAAACCTGCATTCAAAAAAACGTTAAATGATGTCAAACCAAATTTTTAAGGTGCAGTGTCTGAAAGTCAGAGCCTGAATAACAACATATTTTCCACCAAAAATCACCTTATTTATTATCAGTGGGTCTACCCACTGACTCTGAACCCGATCGACCCAAAAGTTATAGATTCCACAATGGATCAGCAAACTTGGTCTGCAATTTGCATCATTTACCAGCTGATCCCGTCCATATCAGTTTTGAATCCATTCATGGTGGCATATTTTGTCCTTATTCAAAATATCTCATCTTTTCAAATGTATAAAGACACAGCAAAACCTTTCTGACCAGCATATGGACAGATCTAAAAATATTTGCCTTTACTGAAACAGTTACTGTTTGTGAACTCTTACTAAGAGTAGTAGCTCAGAAGACATCTCTGCTATGTCTGTGAAAAAGCCATTATCTATCAGTGAGGGCTGGTATTAGTTCAAATTATAAATGGTGAAACACCGAAGCAGAGTTTTTCTTTAAATCTCTTGAAGGATTTTTATCCAGTAATGGCTGAAACAATCAAATCGTCTATAGGAATGAGTTTGATACAGCCCATCAGTACAATTGTCACGGTTCTGGGTCCGTTTCTACCCAGTATTTTGAGTTCATAATGTTTTGGTTTAATTTTCCATCAGGGATTGTTTTCTTGTTCTCTTGTTGTGTTGATGATGTCGATTATGTTTATTATTAGGGTTTCATGTTTAGGATTTGCTCTTTGGTTGTGTCTGCTTAGTATGTCTAGTTCCATGTGTCTTTTTCTGTCTGTCTCTCAATGTCGAGTCTGCGTCTTAGTGTGATGGTTTCTTGTTCCTGTTTTATTGTGAAGGTCTGTGTCTCATGTGAGTGTGTTCAGTTTTACCTCTCGTCCCGTTAATGATTCCCAGCTGTGTCTCCCACCTGTGTGTAATCTCCCTGTGATTTTCTGAGTGTATTTAAGTCGTGTCTTCTGTGTTTGTAGTTGCTGGTCTGTCTGTGTTTCCACCGTGCTTCATCTGTGTGTTTCCCTGCAGTCTACCGTCATCTGTTTCCGCCCGCTCTCATTCATGTCTAGGTTCGTGTTCTATAGTCAGTTTGTTCCCAGTTTAGTTTAGGCTTTGCTCCGTTTGTCCATTTCCCTTTTTTGTGTTTAATAAACCACCCTCACACCTGTACAAGTGCCTGCGTTTGGATCCTCCTTTATTTTCCACACGGCTCATCTCACTCGCCGTGACAACAATAAATGTTTACCGAAATTATGGAAAAATGCGACTTGAGGGCAGATCTGCCTCCGGAGTCTTTTGCTATCTGGGTAGCCAATATGACAGGTCCATTAGTAAATGATGTGTAATCTGTTTCTCCTTATTTTTATCTCCAGTTGTTTTTTCAAATGTAAAATTAGGATTCCAGCTTCTAATGAAAACTGAAGCTGTCTAAATACTGAAAAATAACCATATAAAATAATTGTTGAAATAATTGCCAGAAAATTCTAATTTCTTGAAAATGGAAAAAAACTGAATAGCAAAAATATTAATTTGCATATATGAATTTACATTAATAAATATTTTACATCAGTGTTTTATTTTGTGTATGATAATTTCAGAGTGCTCCCAGCTAATTAAAATGACTCTTTTTCTCTCCTGCTGTTTTGCTGTTTCATAAAGTTAAACTTTATGGCCCACACTGACACACATTCATATTCTTCTCTCCACTGGCTTTACCAGTTGCTGTGGTGAATCCTGGTGTTAGAGCTCCATCGATAATGGTTTTTCTTTGCCTCTCGCACACGTTCTTAACTCTAGGTGAACTTATTAAGAGTTGGAGATGTCACGTTTAATCAACCCAGAATTGATTTTAAACTCGAAGATGTTGAACATGCTTCCTGGAATAGAGTCAGCTCATAAACTTTGGTAGATACAACCACAGATGAACAACAACACACACCACAATGATCTTAAGCTACTGCTATTCGCTGCCACACACGATGTAAGATATATTAAGCTTCATTATTTATATTTAAACATATTTTAGTAATTAGTTTTTAAGAATTATTTTAGTATTTTTAGTAGTTTTTTTATAGTATTATACCTGTTGTTTGGTAAAATGTGACAATACCATAACCTAAGAATCTGTGTTTCATTCACATATCAAATAGTTGAACGACAATAAAGCTCAGTCTGAGTCCAGCTGATACTTACTCTCTTAATTAGTTATAAAGTCGTAAGACTGTAATGTAAGACATGATTCTGTCACAAGTGAGTGTCTAAAAGGAGTGAGGATGTGAATCCCTGCAAGATATATTTTATTACTGTAGCTGTGTCTTACAATGTTGCCATGCAGCATCTATTTATATTTCACTCTCCAATTTTGCATACCCATAGGAAATATTCCCACTATGTAGAAAACAGATATTTGTTCATAAACTGGGTACAACAGAAAATATGTTTGTGGTTTTAAAACGAAGGTGATACCAAATAACACCTAGAACTAATGAGTTGACCAAGTATACGAGAAGCCCTGGCCTGCAAAAAGCACCAAACAAAAAGACTTCTAATAAAAATGGTCACTCTGCCCCTTCTAGCTAGAGAAACATGGTTTTATGAGTCAACATTATATACAATTTTCTATATGGCAACCTTGGTATTCCACATTCTGCAGTGAAAGGTTCAAAAGAATATTCAGTGAACAATAAACTGGCTGCCAGTTCAGGGTTATCTGTGGTTACCTTGGAATATTATAGGTTGGGGTAGGCGATTCAACATAACAACAAAACAAATGTAAATAAAACCTGAAAAAATGCAAGAAAAATTAAATTACTTGTGATCTAAACCTGAATGTAGAATTGGGTTTTTGTTATCAGTCTGGCTGCCAGCGGCTGGAATTACTGCTGTCCCTTTGAGGCATTCTGCCTCAGGCGAATTAACTCTGCAGGACAATGTTAAGGAATACAAGAAACACAGTTGTCCACCACTGTAGGCCACCTTCTTCATATACAAATCGCAATAAAGCGGCCACAGTAAGAAGCACCTGTTGCTAAGACCAGTTTCCTGCCTTGCAGAGAGCTGACATAAAACTTCAGTCTTCTGTAATGGAAGGAAAATTACAAACACAAAGACCTGAATACACCTAGGGCTTATTGGGACACCCGCTTTCAAGCAGACGTTGTGCTGCCGGTGGCACTTTCTCTCCCAATCAATTCTCTGAACCCCCAGGTGGCTAACAACTGGGGTAAAAATGTCCTCAGGCTCGTCTGAGTGTGTTTCCTAATTTGCAAGAGAGAATTTAACACTAAGGGTAATTTATCGTGTACAGTAAAAGGAAGGGAAAAAAAAGAGGGCAGCAAGTAAAGGACAATAAAGCTGGCAATTTATCAAAGGTGGACCTGACTGCTCTGCCAGACCTCCTATTAATGTTAGCCCGAAGCTCAGTCCTGACAAGGATTTTGTTGGATATCAAGCCTTAAAATTGTTTAGTTTTTGCAACCCTGCAGAGGGTTATAATTACTATGGCACCATCACCATGGGAGGCAAATGAGATGTAGCTGAAGGTTAAACGTTTTTCCACATGACTGTGCATCAGCTAACAACAAGAGATCATGACTGAAAATAACCCACATATGTAAATGATTAAAGATCAAGCTATTCACTGTCAACATACACAAATCCTAATAACGTCTTGTATGGTTGAGGGAACAGCTTCCCACCAAACTGAACAAAAGACTTATCAATATCATATAATATCAGTGTCTCTCTCTCGGGATTATTTCTTTTTCTGCACCCCTATTATACAATAGCTATCTAATTCCTATTAGGTGGATTTAGACAGCCTCATCCACTATAAGGACACTCACGTAATCATAAGTAAACATAATCTAAAACACCAAGATCAGCAAAGCCCTAACATACACAGTCTGGATGAAATAAAACCTGTCAAATTGTTGTTCCAAGTGTTTGTGTTTATTAAAATATTCCATATCAGTGACTTTACCACCACTGATACTGATACAAACTCACCCGCTGAAAAATCAAAGCTTTTGCTTGCTGACAGATTTCATTTGCAGTGGGAGATTAAAACTTGCATGGCTAAAGCTCTGAATGCGACCAGCACACATGTTAGACATTGCAGAAATGCCCAGAATGTTTTCCTTTCATTGAAATGATCAAAACAAGCATTCAGGTAGTAACTTGTGCTGTGGGGGTGTATGTTAGAGTAAAGGTGGTGGAGGTGGAAACTGGTGTGGCAATGATTTCACAAAGCAGTAAGGTCCAGCAACTCAATTAAGTATAGACTTCAGCAAAGCCAGGAACCTTGAAAGGTACTTTTTTTTATTATGTGAGTGTGATGGTTTCAAAGCTTTATTCAGCAAGGGCTCTATTCTATCAGCTGCTATGGTTCTTATTTTTATTATTATGTAAGAGAGTAAGTAAGTGCTTATAAATTTAAAAATGTATCATGGGTATCCCAGTTGGAAATCTTAATGCCTTAGTGAGGCCAAAAATGCAGAAGACTGGAGGTAAACTAAAAAAAACAAGCAATTTATTCAGGCTAAGAACAAATGACAAAATTAAAAAGAGTCCAAAAATGTAAAACTAACTAAAATTTAAAAAAAACATGAGCAGTCACAGGAGAAAACTGTGAACCTACCCTACAGCCTACTGGTGTTGGCCAGAGGGGCCGATGGCGCGATATGGCAGCCTCGCTTCTGTCAGTCTGCCCCAGGGCAGCTGTGGCTACAACCGTAGCTTGCCTCCACCAGTGTGTGAATGTGAGAGTGAATGAATAGTGGCATTGTAAAGCGCTTTGGGTGCCTTGAAAAGCGCTATATAAATCCAATCCATTATTATTATTATTATCATTATTATTATTATTATTAACCAGACACTTTAGAGGACAGTTTATACACAGAGGACCGAGGAAGTATGAGTAAAGGAAACTACCTATCAAAATAAAACAGGAAGTACCCCAAAGATACTAAAGATGAAGACACATTAAAGATTAAGAGCCACATTAAACAAGAAAATAAAGAGTTAAGGAAATGAATACAGACAGAGGGGGAATGAAGCCAGGAAAAAAATCAAGACATGAATCAAAACAATTACAAAACCAAAGCAAAAACATTAAAGCAACTCAAAAGTCTGAAACCAAAACCAGACATCATGACAACATTTTCCACTTTTGTTTATCGTTATTATTATCAATTTATTGTGTTGTGCAGGTAAAAAACATTGTGTGTGGAGGAATAGTGGGATCACTAGTACTGCCAACTTGTTCTTTTACATTACTGGGAATATTGCGTAGCAGTGCAGTTACTATCATGAAATATCTCCAGTAGATTACTTACATTAAGAATATTTTCCATTATATTGCAAGTTTTCTGGAACAGTATGCAAATTAAGTGTCATATAATATAACAATAAACCCTAAATTCAGCTATTCAGATTTAAAATTGTTGTCAAAGAAAATACAAAAGCCAAAAAGAGACCAAATCCATTTTTTGCCTTCTATAAAGGCTCTGAATGAGTCTCTGAATGATATATGAAAAACCTTGTTCTATAAAAGCCTTCAGGACACAAAGTGATAAAGTTTTCTTATGTAAGTGTTACAAAAGAGGAGATTTGTGGACTAAACTATGAGTAAAAACGCAATTTGAGAAAACAGCCTTAAGAGTTCTAGCACGATAGAAGAAGACAAAAAGGACAAGACACGAAGATTTTCTCTGTACTACATGAGATGCACAATTCCCCATTCACTCGGAAGTTATATATAACCATGGTGCTGCACAAGTCACCCAGTGACAAAAAATGTCATGTATTAAATTAAACACCCTTTTCAGGTTGCGTTAGAGACACTTGCTGAAAACGTTCACTTTGCAGCGGGTACACCTTCACCTTTCAGCCTGCAGGATACTGCTCCAAAATAGCATGTTGCTGGATAGGGAAGTGTCTACATTTGGAGGCTGGAGGTGTTTTGGTGGCATAAATCAAATGAAGACAAGTTCAGTACTTTGCACCCCATATACTGCCACAGTTTTAAGACTTTGTTTGTTTGTTGTTGTTTTTCATTGCTTACTGTTTGGCTTGGTTTAGGCACCAAAAAGCTTGTAGAGACACTTATACAAAGTTAACTTCTTTATTCTTCTGCCATTTGCAGCACATATCTCTGTTTTCTTCACCACTGTTAAGAGTTCTGTGTCGGAGACATAGCTAGCCTAGAATGCCTGGCTGCAGTGTCATGTCATCCATTTAAGTCACTAAAGGGCTTCTATTGAAGTCCACTGGACCATTCTTTATGTTTAAATATGATGCTAAAGGGGTACATAGTGTTTTCAAGCATGATTCCCCACCAAATGTGAAGAGTTTAGAGTGAGAGCGCCTTTGTTATACTGTGTAATTTGACTGAGAATGGTCTCCTGTTTGAGGAGCTCTTAATGAATGAGCAGCTGAAGGGATGGTTTTGCTGAGAGAGCTAATCCTTCACTACAGAGTAAGATACAGAAACACGTGAACATGAGCTCAGCAAGGCAATGTGAAAGCTTCAGTAACATGAGAAGGAGCATCTGCGGTGAAAATAGCAATAATTTGGTAATAGTAGAGAAAGCATGTAGAGGCTGTCTGTATCACATTTATTTATATTTGGATAAAATGTTGACATATGAAGCATTATTAACGTGATGCAATAGTTTGAGGTAATACTAATTTTCTTTTCCTTTATAAAGTCCATGCTGATAAGTTTTAACTGACCAGGAGCCAAGGTCAAGATTTTTTTGCATGGCGCTTAAAAGCCCCAAGATGAACTAGGTCATTCATAATCAGCTGAGCTGGTGATGTTAAGCCAGTGTGTTTGGTTAATCAAACACAGGATAATTAGATGAGCCAAGAAGGATTCATTAATATAAGACTATAAGCTAAGGTCACAGAGATGTGCACATTTAAACATAGGATGTAGAAGGTCATTCTAAAACGTTTACTGTGACAATGATGTTGTTTTAACAGATGGAGGGTGGATGGATGGATTAATAGATAGCTGGGTGGACTTTATTGGATACACCTGCTTACATGCTCGTTAATCCAAATTATATAATCAGCCAGTCACACGGCACAAGTTCAATAAATTTAGACATATAAACATGCTTAATATGACCTGCTGAAGTTCAAAATTAGCATCAAAATGGGGGAAAGGTGACTTCAGTGTCTTTGAACATAGGAAGGTTGTTGGCCGGTCTGTGAATTTCAGAAACTGCTGATCTAGGATTTACAGAGAATGGCCTGGAAAAGAGAAAATGTCCTGTGAGTGTCAGTTCTCTTGGATGAAAATGCCTTGTTAATGCCAGAGGTCAGAGGAGAATGGTCAGACTGCTCTGAGCTCATAGGAAGACAACGGTTGCTCAAATGAACACTCAAGGTATGCAGATCAAAGTATGTAGAAGAGCGTTTTTGAACACACTACACTTCAAACCTCGACGCGGTTGGGCTAACAGCACGAGAAGAACACACCAGGTGCTGTTTTTGTCACCTAAAAACAAGATACTGAGGCTACAAATCACTTGGGCTCAGCAAAACTGGACAAAAAAGAAGATTGAACAACAATTCCTGGTCTGATGAGGATGAGCTTCGATTTCTGCAGCAATATTCAGATGGTAGGGTAATAAAAAACATGAAAGCATGGATCCATCCGGCCTTGTATCCACTGGTCATGCTGGTGGTTTTGGTGTAATGGAGTGGGGAATATTTTCTTGGCCCAAATGAGCATTGTTTAAATACCACAGCCTACCTGAGTACTGGCGCTAACCATGTCCATCGTTTTATGAATACACTGTACCCATCTTCTGACGGCTAATCCCAGTAGGACAATAGACCATGTGACAAAGCTTAAATCAACTGAAATTTGAACATGAAGTGGGTCCACTGCATTCAAATACCCTCCACAGTAACCAACCCTCAATCCAATAGAGCATCTGTGGGATGTGGTGGAATAAGAGAGTCTCATCATGCATGTGCAGCCAACAAATCTGCAGTAATGTTTTGATGCTATCATGTCAAGATAGGTCAAATTCTGTGAAAAGTCTCTTTCTAGCATAATTCATCATAATTCTGTAGGCAAAAGGAGTAAGGTGTAGCTGATGCGTATATACAGGTATTAAAATCCATGATTTGCAACTCAACTGGGACTTGAAGAACATCAAATAGGAGGCTGCAGCTGAAGAAGTAGTAGAGGACTAGATGGAATTTATGAAGATGATTTGTGCTAAAGGTAATATCATCAAAAACACCAAAGAAGAAGGTGGGGGAAAAATTAATCTTCCAAGAAATGCATTTATTTTTAATGTGTTTTTCTACAACACAGCACAGCAATCACAGTTAAAACGGGTAAAAAGAGACGGAAAACTGAAAAAGAAGAAAACCGTGTTAGAACACTTATCAGCTCAACCAGAAAAAAGAAAAAAAAATGAAAGAAAAATGAAACAAATTTAAAAAAGGAAATATTAGAATCTGAGTAAAAAGAAATTGAGTATTCGAGAAAGCAGAGAAGAGTGAAAAATGAGTGTCCTTTTAAGTTAACTCTGTAACTGTCTCAACCTTTGTTTGCACGCTGTGTAATGATCTTACCATTCATATAGGCGTAGCATTTATTTCTTAACATGTGATGCTTCTTTGTACTTGTTATCAAAATTAAAAAATGGAAAATAGAAAAATGGGTGCGTGTTATTTGTATAATAACTATATAATAATTTTGGATAATAAGTGACACACTTAATGTTAGTTGAACCATTGAAGCAAATATGAAGAGGACAAGGAAATAAATATAGAATAACTGCAGAAGGCTCAGCTATGCCAGACCTAGTCTGAATATTCACCAAAATATAATCGGGTGGAACTCTTTCTCTGAGCCACTGGTGGGAAGCAGCACTGACTTCATTTCAGGTAAAGCTAGTTTGCTGAACATTCCTGCTGTTCGTGTCATCACAAGCCTTCTGGTGTCATTTCTTTATTTTATTCAGGATTGTTTTGGGGCACTGACAGATTGCTAAATAGAATTGCACACGTAAAAAATGGCAGACTGGCTG